>NC_030427.2:11646210-11806210 GCF_001660625.3 Ictalurus punctatus
GGTTTCCAGTTTCTTTGTAACAGCAAAATGATTTTTGTTTGTTTGTTTGTTTGTTTGTTTGTCTAATTAACTTGAAGAGATGCTGGATAGGGAGCGACTGTTTATAATAGGAACTAACTTGTCTTGTGGATGAGCCACGATGTTAACTGTAAGTATAAATGAAAAACATCAACAAAAACCATTAATAATTAGAACATTGTAATCATTTGCAATTTACTGTGCTATAAGAGGAATAAAACACTTCAGGACATGCTGATGTAGCAAAATAATCAACTTCATAGTGGTAACAGTAACAGCATTGCATCACACCATCTTATTGTTGATTATTTTCCTACAACAGCACGTCCTAAAGTGTTACTTCACTTCACTGATGATGAATTCTTCTGCTTGTGGAATTGCTGTTAACAAGACAGCTGTCTCTCTCTCCCACGTCTCCCTTAGTTCCCATCTGTCTTTCTCTCCCACACTGTGCATCATAACATGCGCTTTGTCTTCCATGCTTTACACAGTCTTTTACTGGTATTTTAGGTCTTGTATCAATCCACACTTCTCTTCATGCAAGGAAATGAAGGTGTGATGCTATTCCTGTCATGTTAAATTCATAGCCTGGCATTTGCATGTGTCCAGTGACATTCATCATCCATTTTACCAGAGAGCCGCTCAATAAACGATATCCCGCCGTGGCGTTGATTAACTTGGCACTCTTGGCTTCAGGAGCCAGGCAGAACATTGACTGCTGATTCATTGCAAAAGTGTTTGGTATTTAATGACTATAAAATGGTTCCAAGGAGCGTGGTAGCACCAGAAAAAAAGCAAGGTACAGGAATCAGCTATTGTCACATGTTTGACTCTAAAGATGACCAGTGATCACTAATAAAATTTGATACAGTAATTCTGCATGAAACTGTTTGTGAACCCTTTGAACCCTCCATTGTCTCTGTTAACTCCAAGTAATAGACAATGAAACAAAGCTTTTTTAAAATTAAAAAACAAACTAATGTATATTCCATGTCATTACTGAACACAGTCTATGATGGCCATGATTTACTCAAGTATGATTTACTTTAAATTCTCAGAGATCCATGTGGGGCGAAAAAAATCATAGAAAAACATTTGGTGAAGCTGTGTTATGGCAAAGGCAGTGTACAAATACATTTAAATGGAAAATAGTAATTTAATAGTGACTGTTGAGGTGTGAATTGTAGGCCCTATCCATACATTTAAAAAAAATATTAAGATGTTTTAGAAATTCCACATGAACAGTGCTTTTGAAAATATGGCCATCAACAGAAAAATGCAAAAGCAAAATACTCACATGAGAACACCAAACCACTGATCAGTGGGCCATAAACTGCTACATCAAACACCTGAAGAACAACACTAAGGGCTGTGTATTGAGTAGTACAAAAGATGATATTTGGAAAACACCAACATGGCCATAAAGTATGTCCATTCATTCATTCATTCATTCATTCATTCATTCATTCACTCATCTGTTGGCAGTATAGCTTTTACTGTTGAAGTGGAGCAGTGCGGTGCATATCAGTTTCTGGCTACTCCTCATGGGGGTGTAATAATACAGCAAAGCAAATTTAAAATGCCAACAAGAAATTACACTACACAAAGTAACAACTTCCCAACAACTTTGATAAACGGAGACCTAGCACATTCATATGCTAATACACACAACACCACATTGGGCATGTGTAGGTTGATGCCATGATATCAGCACTTTTGAAAACATATATTTTTCTCGTCCAAACATTAACAATGGAAATTGAGTTAAAAACATTCTCAACTTTAGAGTATATTTTCAAAAATCTTGTCTGGATGAAATGAAGAAAAACTACATTTTCAAAAACATCTACATGGACAGAACTCAAATAGGCATTATTTTGCTTTTAACTTCTGCACTTTCCATTTCCTAATCAGTGCCAATACTTCAGACATGTCAGAATAACTGTAGATCCATGATCACAAGCCCTGTTCCTGAAGATCTACTGTAGTTTCCTACAGAATTCAGTTCCAAACCAAATCCATTGGAAATAATCCATTTTCTTTTTATAAGAATGTGTTCTCACTCCTACATCCTATTAATACCAGATGAAACATGATACAATACACACTTTTTGAGGATCCACTTTTGGTGCTTTACATTGCTTCTAGTGATGCTTTTATGTTTTCTATCTAACATCATATTGTATTAATGCAACTTGGCGCTATTTGATTATGACTATATGAATCCATGATTGTGGTGCCATTCGTGTTCCAATTATATCAAATACATGGATATGTACTGTATGTAAAGTGAAGGTGAAATATATATATATATATATATATATATATATATATATATATATATATATATATATATATATATATATATATATAAAATATATTATAAACACAGTTCGTTCACAACAACATATGGTCATGCTTCTGATAAATAATTTATTAACACATTAATAAAAACCAACAAAATCTGCAACACTTTTGCTTCTCCCAGCACAATATACATTTTATGCTTTATCTTCAAATATAATCATTAAAATGCTTCAAAATTCAAATTATTGTTTGCATTACTGTGTGAAACATTCTTTTCCATGACTCATCCATTACACGTTATGAAGAATGGCCTTTTCGTTTATTTCTCAACTCTGTTACCTAAACACCTTCATCCCTATAATTTTTTTTTAAATATTCCACAAGTCACATGTTCAGTAAGATGCATTATCCACATTTCCTGAAGACCATTGGAAGAAGAAAATTAAGCTTTCCCATTCTTTTACCTTGATTTTCACAATTAGTATTGTGATATGTGTAACCCCCTGTTCCCCCTAAATTATAGACTGAAAGTAATTGGTTCCAGTGGTTTTAAAAAAAAGTAAATCATTACAATTTCCTTAATGTCCTTGTGACATTAGCATGACCACTTGGTGACCACATTTTGTCTATTTGCTAATTCTATGTTAAACTCAGCAAAAAGACCTTGTGAAAATGGTATTTTGGGTTCTGAGATGGGTTAACATATTTTTTAATGGTAATGTGTGGTATATTAGATTCAATGTTGAAAAATCATAAAATAAAGCTTAATTAAGAGTTTAAGAGTTACAAGTGCTAAAGGATACCACAATCATGAAATCATCCACATATACTGTAACATTTTAATTACACCTTTAAGTACAATTTGAGACATGGCTAAAATGTTACACTGCTATCAGCACTGCCATTGTTCCTGTTCTGTGTGTTTGATGGGAATTATATTATTCATGTGATTTCTTGCTAAACTGAGGTATTTGGCATGATTTCTAAAAGCTGTCTCATTTAAAAGCAAACCCTGATGCCATGGTCTGATCTGTTTATGCAGTACAGTTTCCTGTGAATCAAAGTTGTACAGCCGTTAATATGTGTAGCTGCCTCTGTTCAGATATGTTTATGTTCCTCTGGCTCAATCCATTCAGTAATAATTCCAATTTAAAGACATTTAAAAAAAAATATTATTATTTCTCTGTCGTATTTTTCTCAGCCATTCTGTCTGCATGCATGTGATATGTGTTTCAGTCTGCGTGCATGTTTTATAGAGGTGACACTGTCAGCATGGACGAGGTCACTCTAGCAGGTGTTCATTAGGCCTCATTATTTAATCAAAATACCAGTATGCAGATTTAATTAACCCACATCCTACAACAAGGCAGCTGCTTCTCCTGATGATTTCATGTCTCACCCATAGATTATACAGATATGAGCCATTGCAAGGTGACAGAGGGTGGAATATTGAAGACTTGCATTCATTTTTTTGGTTTAGTTAATTTGTTATTTATTTATTTCCTCCATTATACATGACATAGCATTTTTTAGTGAACAAGAGTTTTTTTTATTTTTATTTAAAATATTACAAATATATAAATATCAGAACAATATTAGATCTGAATCCATAATATACAACAATGTCTTTGTTTTTACACATTTAACAAAACCTTTTCAAATACATAGCCTAATCTGGCAAGCTAAAATACCTAGCTAATGTTTGCATAGAAAATTGGCTAGGAAACAATTCATCACTTTTTAAATTAATGCTTTAAATGAACAAGGTAACATTGGATAAGTAAGGAACAAAACACTTGTGCTGTTATAAAAATATCAATTATATAAAATAATCATTGATGGGGTGGTGTGATATTTAAAAGTTAATTATTTTCCAACAACATCACATCCTGAAGTGTTTTATTTGTCTTACATCACAGCAATTTGTCAGTGATAACCCAGCCATTTTCCATACTGCTTATCCTACACAGGGCAATCCGCACAGGATTTCGCTGAGGGTTTTTTGTAATTGTTGTGGTTAAGTATGTTTGATTTTGTTGTGGCATTTTTCAAACCTTGTGATGCAATTTGCAGAGTTTTGTGTGTTCTTGTGGAAAACTACTTGAATTGGCAAATTGCAATTGCAGGAATTTGTTTCGCACGTTCTTTTGCAGTGATATTTGTTGGCAAATGATTTGATTGAATACACACTATGATGACATCACATGACACATGGCACAAAGCTGCGAATATTGAATATTCCTCCAAATACTGCGGCGTTTGCTTGATTGGCTTTAACTGTGATTGCCAAAAAAATAATAAAGTCATGTGGGAGCCTGGAGCCTATCCCAGGGAAGTCAATGATAATTTAAATAAAATAAAAAAAAAATTATTACAGGGTGACATGTCATATCCCTTTATAGTTATATCCCTTTATATCCCTTTACATTCAATGGTATGGAATGACACAAGTTAATACCTGTTGTCACTTACCAACAAGAACAACAACAACATGCAGCTTGTCATGTTACCCATAAATGCAAATTTCTCCATCCTGAAGAATTTATCTGAAAACTTTCCTGACCTTTACAAAGCTCTGACACTGGAGAATCCTTCCATAAATCATAAAAGTTAAATAAAGATCTACTTATAGAAAGCTTCACCATATAAATGATTGCATGCTTTCTTTGTTAAATGACAATGTTTTTAAAATCTGTTTATTATTAGGTTTAGATTATGTGGTGCATCCACCATACAAGTCCATGTGAATTAACTGTTACTATAGAAACAATAACGTATTAGAACGAATGCATTAATATCAACCTGTGATTTGAATTACAACAGGAAGAACTTCATGATGTTTTGTGTAGTATGGAATCCTCAGCTGTCTTTTAATGTTCATATCAATAGTTTCACCACTCTCAATGTGATATATATTCTTTTCCTCTCAGGAAGCAAAATCACCTTCAGAAATGACTGTTTTTTTTTGTTGTTTTTTTTGTTTTGTTTTTTCCTGGCCTCCTTCCTTCTGATGACAGTGTTGGTGGAAATCCAGGTAGAGGCTTGCCAGCAGATGAGCTCATTGAAACAATACACACAGAGGTGCAGGTGCTGCCATTGTCTCTTCCCAAATGCTCATTTCCTGGCGTGTCTTTATATTAATAATGGCACCTTTGCACAAAAGCACTAAACCGTCTTTTTCTGACTCAGTTTATTACCCTGATTATAAAGTTCTCACATACTAACAACAGTGAAATATAAGTTCTTAATCCAAGCAATGCGTTTGTGCCTAGTGTCTATTTTTTTATTGAGTTCTGATCATTTGCAGGATCACTGATTTAAACATTTACTAAACTTCCATTCTGAAGCATTTCCTGTTGTGTGGTTGCATTTGGGCTATAGTACATCTTAAACCTAATGAAACAGCCTTGGGCTTTTAGCATTATGAAGCAATCCTGCCTTATAACAAATATGTAAATGCAGTCAGGTGCAGTTTATTAGGAAATTTCAAGTATTCATTTCTATTATTTCATATTTATTAACATTCAAAAATTCATAACAGGTTGGTTGGTATCAAAAAGACAAGGTAATCCACAGGGAATACTCCAGGACCTGGGCCAGAAACCTGTTTCCTTTTGTAAAACCATCACAGGATATTACCCCTCCATGCCAAAAGAGGTCGCAACCTCTGGATTTGAGTTCCTGACTCTCTAGTATATAAACACACAAAGAACATTTGTTCATTGCGAAGTCTTGCCAACCAGTTGTGTAAATTCTGAGATTTGTTGGTAACACTTTATAATACGGATCCTTCATTAATGATTAACTTCACAGGAAGAAATGAATAATGCAATATTAACATTCTAGTAACTATTATTAACTAACTAGAAACTCTGATTAATGAATTAGTAAGTAATAGTGCACAGATGTATTAGCTAATCATTAACTACTATTTCATTCATGCCTCTGGAGAACTACTAAGAAACTATAAATAATGACTATTTCTTTCATGCCTCCTGGAGAACTTCGGTTACTGCTCACAACCTTGGGGTAACCATGGTAACCCTTTCCTCACACATTGCTAATCTGACATGCCCATGTCGATTTCAATTTTACAACATCAGAAGGATTCATCCATTTCTATCCATACAGGCCACTCAGTTGCTGGTTCTGTCTCTTGTCATTTCAAGACTGGATTACTGCAACTCACTCCAGGTCTTCCTCTGAGCACCATTTGACCTCTGCAATTGATCCAGAATGCAATTGTGCGACTTGCTTTCAACCTTCCTAAGTTTTTCCACACCACCCCATTGCTACGCTCCCTCCACTGGCTTCCTGTAGCTGCCCGCATCAGATATAAAACACTGATGCTTGCCTACAAAGCCAAAAATGGACCAGCATCCACTTACCTCAAAGCACTTATCACACCCCGCACTGCACCACGCTCCCTCCGATCCTCTAGCACCGCTCGAATGGTCCCACAATCTCTCAGGGTACAAGGAAAGCATGCATCAAGACTATTCTCTGTTCTGGCACCTAGGTGGTGGAATGAACTTCCTCTAGATGTCCGAACAGCTGAGTCACTGACGGTCTTCAAACCACTTCTAAAGACCTACGTCTTCCTAAAGTAATTAAATTAGCAATTTTCATTAAAAAATTCCCTGTGTATTTTCTTAATATATTACCTCCCAACAGAGTTTTAAGACTGATTTTATTCTTAGTCAGTGACCTAGTGAACCAGTATTGGGCTGTTTGGTGAGGGTAATGGTGTCTTGCTGGTTAAGCCTCTGGGTTATTGATCAGGTGGTCAGGGGTTCAAACCTCAACACTGCCAAGCTACCGCCATTGAGCAAGAGCCTTAACCCTCCCTGCTCCAGGGTTGCTTTAACAGGGCTGACCCTGTGCTCTGGTCCAAACTTTCTTTTATCAAAGCACTTCTGTAAGTTGCTCTGGATAAGGGTGTCTGCCAAATGCCATAAATGTTAATGTACTAAGAAACTATATTAATAACTACTATTTCTTTCATGCCTCTCTGAGAACTACTAAGAAACTATATACAGTTTCATAATTAACGAGAAACCACCACTGTTAACGAATAGACAAGTTTGTTTACACAATCACTAGGTAATAGCAGACTTTTGAATTGGGTAACCTGTTAATAATTAGTACATTTTATCATTCCTCCTAGAGAACTATTTACTAACTATGGATCATTTTAAAGTAATGGCTTTTTAAATGCACATTTCAGGACCTTACTCAACTTACCCAAATTTCCATAATGCCTTTGAACTTCACTTTAATTTGTAATATTTTTTTTCCCCCACATTATTATTAATACATAAATAAAGAGAAAACAGCTTAGGTCCACACTTCTCCCTGAATCACTGGAGAGTCATGGAGATTAATGGAACATTTCAAGTCACCAGCCATTCCCCAAATGCCAGAGAAATTGCAACATATACAGTGATTTATTTATTTAACCTACCTCACAGAAATATATGGTTCTATGTAAGTGTTCTACCTCATGGTTAGAAGAGTCTATACTTTAGGATTAGGTTTTCATTAATAACTATTGTAAGAATCATGGTAGCCCACTAATAATGACTTAAGTGTTACTATATCCTTCTAAAGGAAATACTAGCCATTTGGAACAGTATTCTAAAGTGAAGATCATGGTAGACCACTAGTAATGACACATTATCGTTAATGTTTTTTTAAAGACCATTTTTAAATGGATGTTTTGTGTTTGTTTTCTTTACTTTCTTATTCATAATTATGTATTTCTTTCTTAATTTTTCTTGATTTATTTGTTTCTATCTTTATTTCAATTATTCAGCTGGCCTTGTCTTTAATGTTGTAGTTTGCAGTTTGTAGTGTTTTGTATTCCACCTGTATGTCTAAAGTGGACATATGTCTGTATAAATGTGCCTCTGTTGATTTATTTGTTAAGTCAGTTTGGTTCTGTTCAGTCCTCAGTTATTTGAGTTTAGTTCTGTTCAGTTTGTAATGAATAGAATATGATGTGGCTTGCGTTACAAGTTGACAAACCACTATCCATGTTCGTAGAGACTTAACTCACCAAGCCGTCTCTGCTGTGCCCTTTTATAGCTCCTCCTCTTCTCCCAGACAGTGAGGAGACGCCTCTCCAATCATCTGCTGCCAGCCATATGTGTTTCTGTTGCCCCACCTTGCAGCCATGTGCTCTCTTGCTGTCCAAAACGACTGGGGTGCTGAAATGGCGCTGTCCATTCAGCACCCCACCGGCAGTTGCTCGAGGAGCGTGATGCGTGTTGTGTGTATGGGCTGCAGGCCCGTCGTCACAATGACGGATCCGTATTCTAAAATGTTACCGATTTGTTATTTTGTTTGACCTTTGACCATTTTCTTGATTTGTTCTTTGGATTATCATATGGTTTGTGTACACTGTGAGTTCACCTTACCAGCTTTGATCTAGAATGTGATTTTGTTTTGTATGTTTTCAGTTTGTATTAAACTGAATACAAAACTAACTAAATTGCTCTCTCTCTCTCTCTCTCTCTCTCTCTCTCTCTCTCTCTCTCTCTCGTTCTCTCTCTCTGAGTCTGGTTTTGTATATTTTATTTATCTATATCTCTATTGCTGTAGATATCTAATTATATTATTACTTACACTGTGACATAAGGTCACTTAGCCTCCATATTGGTTCTCCTTAAACAGCATTGTAAATAAATGGCTTGCTAAAGACTTAATGTAGATCTATTCCCAAACATGGTGCTGTGGTGCACCATGTTCCCTGTAACCATATCAATTTTAGGTGTTGTAGCAAGACATGTCATGTGTACATGTTTGTGTAAAAGTTTTCAGTGATTTGAAAGTTATTAAAATAAGCTGTAACTAGCTTAACTAATACTAGCAGTTTCCTTGGCTAACTAGCTAGTCAATTAGCCATGTTCTATGCAAACATTCACTAGCTAAGTTAGCTAGATAAACTGGATCATTTATTGAGAGAAACATATTTAGCAAACAGGAGGCTTAAAAAATGATGGCACTGTTGTTGCCGGAATCAATTTACCTCTGATTGTAAATTACAGGTATTATATTTTTGACTAATTTTGCAGTTTTTATTTGATATTTCAAACATAAACTATATTACGTTATAGACAAATGAAGAAAACAACAAAATGCATTCCAATATGTCATATATTAAAGAGAAATCAGCAAAAAACAAGGCAAGTCTATGGGGGACACATTGTCTCTGTTAGTATGAATATCTATGGTAGGAGATATAGAAAAGGAACCTAGGCACCAAAGAAGTAAACAAATCAGAACTGATGCATAATCATAGATCCTATCTTTACTGGCAACTGTATTTCTACATAGGAAAATGTTCACACACTCACACGAAGCAATAGAGGGTTAATCTTTTCAGGGCTTCTGTAGCAGTTGGGGGTTAAATGCTCTGTTCAGGACAGGGCGATGATACAGATACTCCTCCGCCTACAGGCTTACACTCTGCCTAGAACCCACACATTCGCCACAGTGCAACACTTCACAAAGATGAGAGGCAATCACAGACGTATATCTCCAGAATAATAGCCTAAAACCATAGCCATAAAAAGGCTGAGCTCCATGGCATGCTGTGTAATATCATGTCTCTGTAACATTGCTTGGAGGCTGATGAGATGTACAGCTTCTGATTAAAGATGGACTAAGATAGAAAACATAATAAGTTGTTAGGTGTAACAAGATTATAACACAAGAGTGAGCTTTAGCTGCATCTTTCTGAGAAGGGGGTCGACTTTAAAAGTTGTCATTTTCTATTAATACTATATTTACACAGGGTTGGGAAGGATACTTTAAAAATGTATTCCATTACAGTTAAAAATGACTTTTTATTTAATCAGTAATGTAATCCAAGTATCACAATATGAAAGAAATTAAATCTGATTACTTTTGGATTACTTCAAGGCGACATGTGAAAATATATATCGCCACCAAGCATTAAGATAACACCACTAGGTGTTAAATAAATGCAGAGCATCGCCAGGCATTAAGTTAGCATCATTCGCCAATTGGCGTTAACACCACACATCACTTAATAGGCACATTGATTTGCTCATTGCAAAGCTCCCCCTCTACTGTGTTTGAGGAATCTATGGCAAGTCAGATCATTCAAATGGCAAAACACCAACAATGGTGACTTCTGACTTTTGTTGTCTGATAATCCCGGACCTGATGTGCTTCACTCATTATTAAATAAATTATGAATAATATTTATTGGTAGCAGAGACAAAATCCTTACCGATTTAATCCTCACCTTGCCATTGTTGGTGTTTTTCCACCTGAATGATCTGATTTGCTGTAGGTTCATTCATTCAATCGGCAAAACACCAACTATGGCTAAGTAAAACTAAGTTGTAAAACAAAGTTCCTTCTCTTTGCTTTGTAATGAGCAAATCAATGTGGCGATAACTTAACGCCTAGTGGCGCTCAGCGTTTATTAAAGGTGTAGCGGCGTTATCTTAATACTTGGCGGCGATTAGAAAATGGCATTTTAAAATTTAAAATGGCATAACGATGAACACGAATAACGCCCCATTTGGCTTTCCATACTTTGCCTTTGCCCGTTCGCTGAGAGTAGGCTAATGGTTGACAGGCAAGATCGACCAATTGGTGTGTGAGAAGGCAGGAATTACAGAGAGGGGTTAAAGCAATGCAATTATGCACACACATGATGCATTATTAGACCATAAGCACATCATAATGAAATTAAAGCCAAATCCCGGACATTTTCTCCAATTTAGATGCTTTTTTAAGGTCCGAAAAAGAGGACATATCTGGGAAAAAGAGGATGTATGGTCACCCTAACAAAAGCATTTCAGAGAACAATTTGTGTTAATTTCTACCAAATTAACTTTGAGCAAAATTTATTTGTGCATGCACCAGGAGGTTGCTTATGTGAGCCATGACTGGCAAGAGGGATCCATAACAAGAATGAAGCTGCTGTCTATATTTAGTTATATGAAAATATTAATTTCTTTGGTTTTAAATATATATATTTTTTATGCTGATAGTATTTCCATTTTTTTAATATTTTTTTTTTTTACAAAATGCACCTGTAATCTGATTACTTTGCTTTTTGATGTAATTGTTAACTGATTACAGTTACCAGTTTTTGTATCCTGATTATGCAACACAGTTACATGTATTCTGTTGTTCCCCAAGCCTGTATTTACGTATATTATTATTTTTTATTATATTATACTTCAATCTAGACTAGTTATTAACTTAGGACAAAAGTAATGACACCCTATATCAAGAGGAAGAGTTAGTGCATAACTGACCTGCATTAGTGGAAAATTTGGGACACAACACACTCTTTCACCAGCTAGTTGTCATTTTGTCATGTTCAGCTCTGTGACCTTTGCCTTTTATGAAGTTTTGTGGATGTCACTAAATGTAAATCAGCTGTGCCATGAACATGTCGTTGACATCAATCAACATGCACACACGAATATGAAGAAAATCAGTGGTATAGACCTTAATTTTTAGTTTTTAGGTTTGGCCTAAAAAACATTTCAGGCTAATATTCACTCATCTTTAGTAGCCTCTTGATCCTGGTCAGGGTTATGTTGTATCCAGGGCCTTTCTAGGCTCAAGGTAAATATATACCTTAGACTTAAGTGCCAGTCCACTACAGGACATCACAAACACACACATTTACACCAAGGAGCATAGCTAATTTTTTTAGCTATTATTTTGCATAGCTAATCCACCTACTGGCATATTTTTGGGAGATGGGAGGAAACTGGAGAACACAGAGGAAACCCAAATGGATATGGGGAGAACAGTGACAAGTACTCAGGATTGAATCTTGTAGTTATGAGGTGCTAACACCACATGTTGATACTGATAATGTCTAGTTGGTGCTCTCCAGCTCTGTATAGTGTCCTATTTGTCATATTTACCAATAGTTTACTTCATATAAAGTTCATTTATTGTACAAGGGCATTGGAACAAGAATCTAGTGTTTTGTGGGTGATTCCACTATTGGAGTGCCATTTCCAATTCACAGCACTCACACCACACATATAAGAGACTGGTTCTACACAAGGACTTTGCGAAGTATTATGGTCAGTTGCCTAGTCTCTGTCATATTTCCTAGCCTTATCTTGTGTTTAATTTTCTGGTTATCGACTTTGTTTACCCTGTTGACCTTGATTCTCTGCTCTGCCTTGTTTAGCCTGCATGTCTGATCGTTTGACCCTAGCCTGCCTTGGACTTTGTTTTCTGACTGATCCTTTGGACTTTGTTGATTAAACTGCCTTACCTGCACTTGCTTCTGTTCTGCGCCTATTTTACATGACAGAATACTTCGCCTGTAACATGGAAACAGCAGGAAAGAGGAGGAGACATCATGTTAGGAAAACCAAGCAAACCGTCCCAGCTGTGGATTCGATCCAGTTTCCTCAGTGGACTGTCCTAGATCTCCAAGCGCCATATGACAGGTTATCAGGCTACCCTGAATATTTTCTTGTTGACTGCCAGATCCATTTTGCAAGCCTGGCAGACCCCAAGCCCGGCAGGCCCAGCACGCCAGTGGGCGGAGAGTCTAGTGGCCATGGGATCCAGGGGACTTGAGAATGTAACTCAGTTTGTGCACTATTCGTGATGGTGTTTGGCAGTTCAGAATCCTGGGCTGTCCTGGAGGATATTTTGGGGGAGGCCTGCCTCAGAGATGAACCTGACTTGCCATTCACCACCTATTATGAGCACGAAAACTTGGTGACCTCCTTCTCAAAGCTCCTGCTGAATACCGACTATGTTGTCTCCTCTGCAGAGCTCCAGCCAGAGGTCAATGTGGCAACCTCATCTCCAGAGCTCGAAACTGAGACCCATGAGGTGGTCTCACCTGCCGAGCTCCAGCTAGAGGTCAACGTGGCAACCTCATTCCCAGAGCTCCAACCTGAGACCCACGAGGTGGTCTCACCCTCAGAGCTCCAGCCTGAGGTCAATGTGGCGTCCTCATCTCCAGAGCTCCAACCTGAGACCAATGAGGTGGTCTCACCTGCAGAGTTCCAGCCGGAGGTCAAAGTGGTGACCTCATCTCCAGAGCTCCAACCTGAGACCCAGAAGGCAGTCTTATCCCCAGAGCTCCAGCATGAGACGCTGGAGATGGCCTCCTAAGCCAAGTTCATGTACGAGGTCGAACAGGCAACCACTCAAGCCAAGTTCCAGTCTGAGGTTGAAGAGATGACCTCTCACGGCAAGTTCCTGTCTGAGGTCGAAGAGATGACCTCTCAAGCCAAGTTCCTGTCTGAGGTTGACGAGATGGCCTCCCAAGCCATGTTCCTGTATAAGGTCAAAGAGACGACCTCTTCAGCCAAGTTCCTGTCCAAGGTCGAAGAGACGATCTCTCAAGCCCAGTCCCTGTCTGAGGTCGAAAAGAGGACCTCTTAAGCCAAGTTCCTGTCCAAGGTTGAAGAGACAGCCTCTCATGCCAAATTCCTGTCCGAGGTCGAAGAGACGGCCTCTCACACCAAGTTCCTGTCCATGATCGAAGAGACGGCCTCTCACACCAAGATCCTGTCCAAGGTGGAAGAGACGATCTCTCAAGCGCAGTCCCTGTCTGAGGTCGAAAAGAGGGCCTCTTAAGCCAAGTTCCTTTCTGAGGTCGAAGAGACAGCCTCTCATGCCTAGTTCCTGTCCGAGGTCGAAGAGACGGCCTCTCACACCAAGATCCTGTCCAAGGTCGAAGAGACTGCCTCTCACGCCAAGTTCCTGTCCGAGGTCGAAGAGACAGCCTCTTATGCAAAGTTCCTGTCCGAGGTCGAAGAGAAGGCCTCTCAAGACACGTTCCTGTCTGAGGTCAATGAGGCGATCTCCCACACCAAGTTCCTGTCTGAGATCAACGATGTGACCTTCCACGCCAAGTTCCAGTCTGTGATCGATGATGGGACCTTCCTCGCCAAGTTCCTGTCTGAAACCAACCAAGTTATGCTCCCGCCAGAGTCTGTTAACACGACCAACCAAGATCTCCTCATGTCTGAAACCAACGTCACGACCAACCAAGTTTTGCTCATGCCAGAGTCTGTTGACATGAACAACCAAGATCTCCTCATGCCTGAAACCGACGTCACGACCAACCAAGTTCTGATCACGCCTGAGTCTGCTGACACAGACTGCCAAGTTCTGCTCAAGCCTGAAACAGACGTCATGACCAAGTTCTCATTTGTAAGTCGCTTTGGATAAAAGCGTCTGCTAAATAAATGAATGTAAATATAAGTTCTCCTCATGCTGACGACACAGCCAACCAAGCTCTGTGTACACCTGAGTCTGCTGACACAGCCAACCAAGTTCAGCCTGCAAAGTCAATGGAGAATGACGCTCAGACTCTCTGCGTGACTGAGGATGCCGCTAAGCATCCCTATACAGCTGAGGATGCCACTCAGCCACCCTGTTCAACTGAGGAAGTTTCTCTGCCTCCCATTGCAGCCAAGAGCTCTGATTTGCTTCCCAACTCTGCCATGGATGTGACTACGCCAGGGTTCTATATGGACGTTGCTCCATTTTCCCATGTCACTGAGGATGTCGCTCTGCCTTCCTGCTCTGCTGAGGACATCGCTCTGCCTTCCTGCTCTGCTGAGGACGTTGCTCTGCCTTCCTGCTCCGCTGAGGAAGTCACTCCACACTCAAGAAAGTCTGATGAGACGGCCTACCAAGTCAAGCCCCCGTCTAAAGCTGACGACACAACTTCCCAAACCTGGATCTCGCCTAATGACCCCAGCGAACCAGCCCCAGCTTCATGTCTACTCCTCGGCTCCTTGAGAAACCTGCTATTTTCAGACAATGCCTGCATTGGAACCTGAAGGGCTGTGAAACATTTTGCCGAGAGCGCCAGGACCGCCAGGGGCGGGAGTGTATTTTGGCACTTCAGGAGAAGCACCCTTGCGGGGGTTCTTTCATATCACAGCAAACCATTGACTGCGTTTCCCATCCTGCATGGCAGCCTACAAACATGGCCGCCATGGACTGCAATTCCCAGAACACTCACATTCACTCTAATCACGCACTGTTGCATCCAATTCACAGCACTCACACCACACATATAAGAGACTGGTTCTACACAAGGGCTTTGCAAAGTATTACACTCAGTTGCCTAGTCTCTGTCGTATTTCCTAGCCTTATCTCGTGTTTGCTTTTCTGGTTATTGACTTTGTTTACCCTGTTGACCTCGATTCTCTGCTCTGCCTTGTTTAGCCTGTATGCCTGATCGTTTGACCCTTGCCTGCCTTGGACTTTGTTTTCTGCCTGATCCTTTGGACTTTGTTGATTAAACTGCTTCAGTTCTGCGCCTACTTTACGTGACATTAGCATAGAATTAGCAAATCCACAATAAATACAAATCCATGCTAATGGAACAAGGACATTGTAATGACTCATGTCAAAATAAATTTCTTTAAATGTATTATTTACTTTCAGTCTGTAATTGGCGTAACAGGGTTACACATTTAAGGTGACCTTATCAGTCAATTTCGCAATATCATTGAAAATAAAGAAGAATAATGAGAGAACTTACTTTCCTTCTTCCCATGATTTTCTGGAAATTTGTAACAGGCTATGTAATATGGTTGTGGAACTAAAATGTAAATTTGTTGTAACCTATAATGGACAGCTCATGGAAAGGACATTTCAGTCATGGGATGCTAAATGGATTCATACAAATATCAATCCAAAAAATAGTAAGAATTTTTAAGTATTTTAAGATTTAGTATATCTGAAGATTAAGTGTCTTGGAGTCGCAAACTAAAAGACGTGGGAGAATTCCTGTATTTCCAACGCTCTTTCTTGGACATTCTTGGACTTTGTGTGTACTGGGGTGTTAGCTAAAGTTACTTCTGAGACAAGCTTGGTGTGTATTCACTTAATGCTGAAAGGGAAAAAAAAAACATTTATAGGCACCTGTGTTCATTTGCATAAACATTCCTTGTTGGTCTTGCCCACCAGCGTAAACGGTTTCTAAAGTATCTGTAATTACAGCATGTCTTGGTAAATATAGCCTCTGTAATGTGACCTGGAAAGGAAAGAGAGAGAGAGACTCTGTGTATTACGTTGTTGTGAAATCTTATAGACAAATTTCTTGCAATTTTTCAGGGACAAGAAAGATGGGTAACACAATTTTGGCTGGGGGAAAAAAATGTACTCATACCCATGATCCTAAATGGCTCCTAAATTGATTGTGTTTAGGCTTCGTGGAGAGATCTTATTCTTTGTAGACGGTGAGCTTTGACATAAAGGGCAGCTCTATTCAGTGCTGTAACAGCTTTCATCTGAATAGTAACAAAGCACTGTCCATTATATATCCTCCAGCGTGCACACACACACACACACACACACAGAAATTCTATTCCTTATTCTTTTCACTCTGTGTTTCTTCCTCTAGAATTTGTTATTCTGTATCTCTCTATTACATATTAACGATTTCTCTCTCTCCCTCTCTCTCTGTCTCTCTCTCTCTCTCTCTCAGGTTTTGGCTGTGTGTGTTCTGAGGTACAGGTGTTGGATGAATAGTTCTCTCCCCTAGTCTGTAGCAATTTCAGCCTGGTGTGTGTTACAAAGGAAAGAGTGTGTGTGTAGTGCCATTTCATTGTGTACAAATAGACTAAGCACAAACAGACTGCATTGGCTGCAAGAATAAGACTGTACTGGCAGCTATAGAGAGGAAGTGGATTTGTGTGTGTGTGTGTGTGTGTGTGTGTGTGTGTGTGTGTATTTACAAGACATGAGATTCTGGCAGATTCTGGTGCTTTCTTGTCCCAGCTAGACTTTTGGATAATTTTCTTCCAAGCGGTACATTTGTTCCATTTGTAGGGAACACATCTGATGCATGTGCCATAGGGAGCACGGTGTCAGATACAAACAAAAACACACACGCTGTGCATGAGAGCTAAGCAATTCTCTGCTGTGGTTAGAAAGTTGCTAAGTTTCTTTTCTGGATCAGGATCTGGCATCAGGATCCTTTTCTGTGTACAGAAAATTGAAGGATGGAGACATTCTGGCCAAATCCAGTGATCATTCCTGGATCACTGACTACCTCACTGACAGGCTGCAGTATGTCAGGCTACATGGCTGCCAGTCAGACGTTGTGGTGAGCAACACTGGCACACCCCAGGGAACTGTACTGTCACCATTTCTCTTCACACTCTACACTTCTGACTTTTGCTTCGACTCTGGAACGAGCCACCTCCAGAAGTTCTCAGATGACTCCTCCATCGTTGGCTGTATCACAGATGACAGAGAGGAGGAGTACAGAGACTTGATTGAGAGCTTCATCGGATGGTGTGACAGCAACCACCTCCAGCTCAACACAGGAAAAACCAAGGAGCTGGTGGTGGACATCAGACACAGCAAGAGGCCCCACACCCTTGTTGTAATAAGGGGTGAAGGGGTAGAGATGGTGGACACCAATAAGTTCCTGGGGGCGCACCTCAACAATAAACTGGACTGGACAGACAACACAGAGGCTCTCTACAGGAAAGGACAGAGCAGGCTGTTCTTCCTGAGGAGGCTCAGGTCCTTCAATGTGTGCACCAGGCTGCTACGGATGTTCTACCAGTCTGTGGTGGCCAGTGTCATCTTCTTTGCTGGGGTGTGCTGGGGAGGTGGCATCGGGACTTGTGGCGCCAACAGACTGGGCAAGCTGGTGAAGAAGGCCAGCTCGGTGGTGGGGATGGAACTGGACGGTGTGGAGGTGGTGACTGAGAGGAGGATGAAAAGGAAGCTGAAAACCATCATGGACAACCCCTCTCATCCTCTCTATGCTGAGCTGAGGCAGCTCAGGAGCTCCTTCAGCCACAGACTCATCCAGTCCCGAGCCTCAAAGTGCTTTGGAGGCTCATTTGTGCCATCAGCCATTAGGCTCCACAACACCACAGCACCAAACTGACACATTTAAGCCTGATTATATCTGACACATTATCTGGTTGTAAATAATTATTATTGATTGTATAGTGTAAATAGTGTGTGAATACTTCTACAACACGGCATCTGTTCTGTTCTTTTATATTCCTTCGTGCTACTATGTTGACCTAAATTTCCCCTATGGGAGATTAATAAAGTTATATCTTATCTTATCTTAAAACTCAAAAAGCATAATACCAAATAAAAAATATAAAATACAAGACAATAAGGTGAAAAGCAGTCTTCCATGACATTCCAAGAATTTTGGTAATGAAGCTCAAAAATGGCCACTTCCACAATCTTCCCCTTCCTTGCAAAGCTTTTACAAATCTAGTGAGAATCACTTCCAAAGTACTCAAACAGAGAACCATGACCAAGAGGCCACACTTCTTTGCCCAAGATGCAAACAGTATCTTACTGAAAGTTAATATGGGCACACTTCCCACAAAATATTTGAAAGTTCTTTCCATCTGAGATGTCTGATTTAGGACAAAGAACCACCTCATCTCTTCTTCTGATGCTCTGAATCCACTCCAGCTGCCTAGATGTCATTCTCTATATTCTGAAGAATGACTCTTACAAGTTGATTGGATGAGACACGCATGTGACCAACTGACAGCGCTGTAGTCAATACCTCCATCGTCAATCCCAAGACAAGTCCGAGACCAGGGTCGAGATTAAGGATCAAGTCCAAAGCGGGACTGATGCCGCTTTCACACCTGGCTCATTTGGAGCATTTATTTCGACTAGTTTAGACATACATGAACATGGCAATCGTGCTCGGATCCAAACCAAAACAATCCAGTGCAAAGGATTATAGCAACAAAAAAAAGCCACAATAAGCTTGATGGATGTCCGCTATAAGCCGCAGAACATAAACAAGCACACTCTGACCAATGAAAGGACAGTTTACTCACATGCGAACCCATCAAATCTTTTTTGAGGCCAAACATCAGCTAGTTGGTTTAATTCATGTATAGGCAATGATTAGGCTATGTTTTCTAAAACATGGAATGACTTCTTGTAAAACCTGCATGCAAAATGAAAATTCTTGTTTGAGACCAAGACCATATTTAGTGAGAGCAATGGCCAAGATTGAGACAAGTATAATAGCAATAAATCCGAGACAAGTCCAGGCCAATACAGAAAACATCTTAAAACCAATTTCAAGTCATTTCATTTAATTGCAATGCATGGTCAGTGCAATTTACAGTTTTCTTTTTTCTTTTTATTTTTTTTGGCTGGCCAGATGCTAACCTATTATCAAAACAATTATGGAACACCTTACAGGAACATCTGGGATTAGTCAGTATACACCCAAAGACACAAAACATTCCTGATTGGCCATGGGGCATGCAAGAATTCTAAAGAACAATACTGTTTCAATATGCATTGAGTTCAGGAGGCAGCTTGCCAGACTTTTCAGATGGATCGTTGTTTGGAGAAAAAGTCACTACCTCTTAGAAGCAGTTCTAAAGAAATATTTTGCCTAAAGTTGTTGCCAAGTTTGGAAGCATTGCAAATATCCTTTTAATTAAAGGTAAGGCTGTATTGCTTAAGTCTGTTCAATGGGATATGTAATTGTTGGCAGCAATAGCAATATAAATTTTATTTCTAGTGACCAAATGTCTTTAACTGATGAAAATTACCATCATGCAGCATAAAAGTGAAGGATAATTACTTATAAAAATGCACAAGTCCATTGCTGTTTCAGTCAGCCCAGTCTTTTTCACTTCCATTCAAATCTCAGCAATGTTTTTGTTGAAAGAAAAATGTCTACATGTTGATAAGGAAATGTTTATTTAATATTTTTTTGGAATGAGTCTCCAGTGTCCACTTTCATGGACATTACACAACATAAAATGCCATTATAAATGGATAATATGTATGATTTTGTTCTTTAATAAAAAAAATAAAAACAATTGTTGGCAAATTGATGTAAGAGGAATAAAAGACCTCAGAACATGCTGTTACAGGAATTGAATAAATTTCTGCCTTGCCTCCTCTACAGCAGTTTCCTCCCCCGGTTAAAGACATGCGCTGTAGGCTGAATGGCATCTCTAAATTGTCTGTAGTGTGTGAATGTGTGTGTGCGATTGTGCCTTGCAATGGGTTGGCACCGCGTCCAGTTCGTCCCCTGCTTGTTCCCTGGGATAGGTTCCAGGCTCCACACAACCCTGTGTAGGATAAGTGGTTCAGAAAATGAATGGATGGATGGATGGATGGATGGAATGATTCCATGGACCAATCCTATGGGCGTGTGGTCCAACGTATCTTCAGTTCTCCAAACACAACTTCTACATGCAATTAGATCCTATCTGCTATTTGACACAAAAATGAAAGAAACATCTATAACTGTGATTTCATCTTGTCTTGTCGTATACAGTACAATCTCTCATTAAACGTGCATGGGGAAAAATAAAACTTGGAAGAAAGTAGCAGGGATCATTGGTTCCTCTTGGTTTGCTAATCTGCCAACAAAGCTAGTACGAAGCGTAGCGCATAGAGTAAATCATTTTTTAGTTTTACCTCCATGTATGGGCATTGCAAAACCATGAGTTTTTAAAAAAAAAAAAATATATATATATATATATATATATATATATATATATATATATATATATATATATATATATATTTTTTTTTATTTACTTGGTGTTTATTTTACTTGCTGTTTATGGAAACCTCAATATCTCGGCTCAGGATGGTCCTAGCTCCTTAGAACAAAAACTGATCTTTAGAGCACATTACAAGGTACATGCGAAATAAGTACATATATAGTACATATATAGTACATATTGAAACATTTTGCACATTCATTTTCCGGAGTCTTAGAACTTAAGTCCAAATGTAATGCTCAACCCAGTAATGCTGGGTTGAATATCTCTGGTGTGGGACCAGATACGAACCTGAAATTTTCACAAGTCCTTTATAGTAGCATTCTGCTGAAAAAATTGTGAGTTTGAGGCTGGAGGTAAACTCTGCAGGACAGTGGACCTTTAGGGCCAGATTTGAAGAACCAGCCTGCTCTATCATGTTGGTACAGGTGTACAGTTGGTATGCATGAATAGATTTTATCCGAATATGGAAGTACAGAGACCCCTCTGCAGTTTACCATAGCCATGTAGAAACCCAGTTTTCTCTTATTTTCTCCGGTGTGATTGGTCTTTAATACAAAAGCAACAACATCTTGCTTCTCTTTGTCCCCTCTTCATTTTCATCCCCCACTTTTTCTTCATCTCTATCTGGCTCATAGTACTGTACCTGTACATGAATGCACAGCAATGCGATGGGATCAGTAGTTTCCTACTCTTTGTGTGTGTGTGTCTGACAGCAGAAGGATTTGTAGCAGTGCTGGGACTGCAGGGCAGACTCACTTATCTGCACAAACCGTTAGCTATTGTAAACTCCCTGTGATTCATCTTCACCTGTGTGTGTGTGTGTGTGTGTGCGTGTGTGTGTGTGTGTTATACAGGACGTACCGACTGCACTCTCATCACACCAACACTGCAAACGGGCGATATCAGCTAGACAGAGTAATCCTATTTGTGCACGGCAAACACAAGAATTTTCAGAATGTTCACTCACTTTATTTTTAAGACAGGATGGAATATTTGGCACATTGCACTGTTGGTCTATGTGGTGTGAAGTGAAGGCAAATCTGAGCTCATGGTTTTTTAGATTTTAAATGTAAAAAAAAAGTTAATCACAAAGTTTCAAGGAATTAATGGTATCACAATTGCACGATCACCCAATAAATCACATGATTAGGTGTCAGGATGTACATGTATAATACATGATAATACATAAACCAAAAGCTTTATTGTGTAATTTGAATCCTTTCAGGCACACAATTTAATCATTTTATGCAAAAAAATATAAAAAGAAAAACATATCAGGATCCTTTAGATGTTTTTTTTTTGTTTTGTTTTTATTAAAATTAAATATAATAAAACGAAATTCATGCAACAACATGTAAACAAAAGTTGTTAACATTTAGAATATTTAAACTTGAATCCGAAAATCATAGAATTATAGAAAATGATAATATATTTGAACAATATATAGCAATATTCTTGCTATAGGATTCTTTTGTGATGCAACTGATTTTGGAGGTAAAAATCTTTTCCACCCATCAGCCTGCTCTACCTTATCACAGACAGCTAGTTACCGAACACTAATACATGCTTCCTCTGAAACATTCAAAGCAGCCAGCCACATCTTTTCAAACTGCTGCTCATGCTGCATCACATGGTGGCATAACACACACAGTGGAATGTTCTATCTGCCCTCTTCTCACAGACACACATGATTGGCTAGTGTCGATGTGATTGATAGTTGAACCACCCGATTTTGCTCACTTGGACTCCCAGTCACGAATGACAATGGCATCATCATCAGGAATTGGACTCGCGATCTCCAGTTTTTTCTGCAAATTATACACCTCAAAATATGTTGTAAATCTGTCCGCACTGACATGAAAGAGTTAAAGACTGATGGTGGGATAGTGGGAGGAGGAGTGTAAATGAGCAATCTGAATAGTTGTGATCACTGCTGGGTGCATCCTCCTGCTGAACTACTAACTGTGTGAGGCAGACATTACCTGTATGTCTGTGTGTGTGTGTGTGTGTGTGTGTGTGTGTGTATATACGCGTGAGGCTGTCAGCTTTACCCTGCTGTTCATGAAATCCAAATCTAATTTCTGCTACAGGTAAATGAAGCCAGCAAGGCTTCCTGCTGACAGTGCTGGTTCCTCAGCGCCTGATTGGCTAACAGCGTACATGTAATGAGATTTGGCCTGTCATGTGCTTGCTTGATTAATTTCAGCTTTTAATGAAAGTGTCACTTTTATTTAGGAGACATTTAACACTTGATAGAACCTTGATTGGATAGGCTGGATATGGAATAACAGATGAGTGATCTAATATGGTAGATGCTAACATCCACCTCCCCCACCCGCCCAGCCAGGTACAGTACATGGGCAGCCATCACGATATGGAGTTTCTTAGTAATTCCACAAAAACATTCAGAATTGAGTAGTTGCTATAGAAGTGATAATGTATTAGAACAGGTGCACTAAGATAAACCTTTGATTTGAATTACGATGTATAGATGTTCAACCTGTTGCTCAGACATTCATAGATTTAAGGGTTAAAATGAAGGTTAGGTGTCAGAATATCAGTACACAAATTCAGTTATATTAGAAAGAGCCTAAAAAAAGAAAAATGAAAGTGAATGTGTGTGAAAGGCAGAATCATGTTCACACAAATTGCATGATGTGTCCTGGTGACCACATGGGGAAAGCAATTGTGGGGACCAGATGACCAGACAAGGATAGGAATATCTGACAGTTTTGTGTTATAGTTAGTGCGCTTATTAGAACATTTAGTCTCAATAAGTATTGATGTGTGTGTTATGTGGGCGTGCGTGCGTGCGTGTGTGTGTGTGTGTGCTTTGTCAATTTCATTAGAGAAAGTGTAAACACTGTCATCACCCATTACAAATCTTTAGAAAACCAGTATCAAACCTCTAACCAATCAAAATGTAAATTAATGTAAAATTAATCAGGACTTGCAGGCAAATTAAGTAAACAATGAAAAATTCCTAGTAATCCTAGGTGGCGTATGCTTTGTAGTTAATCCCTGAAGTTGGCGCAGCTGAATGCATGATAAGACGAAGGTCCAGTGTGGAGGCGTCGGCAAATATTAACAGCAGCGTGTGAGCAGCCGAGGCCTTTAGCTGTCCCATGTGCCATGAGGAAGCTTTTAACAACAGCAGATGGCCATGTCTCAATCCTCACTGGCTGGGACTTGAAGTCTAGGCTGCCTCTCAAGGGGTAATGAGGGAAGAGAGATCATGGGGTCTCTCTAGACTTTGTGTGGTATATTTGTTTCTTTTTGTGTATGTGTGTGTGTGCATGTATTTTACACAATAATTAGTATACAGTAAATCTTACATGTGGCATGTTAGTGTTAAGTAGACTTAGTGATAATGTTAGCTTTAGGCATACTCACCAAGGCCTTCAGGGAGATACTAATGCTAAGGTAATCATGCCAGGGGCAAAGCTTGTTTATAGTGGCTTGTGCCTACACATATACACACATGGAGATTTAGAATAGAAAGTGTGGAATTAATGTAAATAGATTAAAAGGCCCTTAGTGTAGGTCTGCAAGCTTTAAGCAAACACTCACTGGCTTTAGTGCGCCACTCGGCTTCCAGCCTGGAGAATTCATTTATTTTCTGCATCTCATTATATACTATTTCTTTCTCTCTTTTTTTTGCCAGAAGCTGCTGGTATAAATGGGCTACCATAGCTTTCAAAGACTTTAATATTTGGCATTTTTGCTCATGAAGTGGATTAGTAAAGTGGATTTTAGTCGAACCAAATACAAAAGCACCATCAATGGTCGTGAGCAAAAAATACACAAAATGGTATGAAGAAGCAAGGCTAGGACTGATTATTTTCTAGCCCAGACTGTAGATTCTTTCAGTCTCAGTGTCTTTTGTGTCGGAAGATTACTGTAATGTGTGGTGATTAAAATGCAGTGATTATTAAAAGAAATCCAAGAATCTTTGTCATAGGTAACATCAAGATAGGATAATTCTTGCTCAACCACGAGAAAACAGGTGAAGGTGTGGATCAGGAAGTAATACCGGAACAATGGGAAAACACATGTTGTGAAAACAATGACAAGAAGTTCATTTTGCCTTAATGAATAGTTAACATGCATCATGATCAATTAAATCTTATTGTCTGCTGTAGATGTGATATTCATATCGGGAGCCGTTATGACCATTGTGAAGTTGGCAATTACGATATTTCTGACAGGCAGCTTAAGGCATGACAGGTTATACATAGACAAACTAATAACAAACTAACACAAAACAGCTTGGTACAATGGGGTTACAAGCCAGTGTCAAAACAGGGCATGGGACAGGACGAAGACCAGGAAGTGAAAAGAGACATATCACAGGTTTTGCATCACGCTCTGAGGTGATTTGTGACAATTACACACAGTGAAACATCCCCTAGATTTATCTCTATATCTGATATAACACATTGTTCGACCCTAATTGTTTCATTGTTGAGTTTCATTGTTGAGCTAGTGACAGATATTCGATTTTAACTCTTGACAGCCCATATAGCGCCACATAAATAAGGATCATATGATAGATAATTCATATGATGTCACATGAGAGGTTATATGGTGTTGTTACTACATATAAGGTTGTAAATATTATGCAGTATATGAAATCAGTAATGAACCTTCCCATCAGACCAAACACAGATCTATATCATTTATTAACTTTTGCTTATGAAATGGAAACATAATAGGCTGCTCACTCAAGTGAGAGTTTTATCATGTAAAATACTTACTGTATTTTGCTAACAGAGCACATCTATGTTAAGATAACCAACTGATGGCATTGCAACAGGAAGGGAAAGTTTTTTTAATAACAGAAACTTAACCTCACAGATTTAGTTATAAAAGTGTGTAATGATTCTTGAATTACAGTGTAGAGTAAAGTAATACAACGATTTTCGCTCTTTTTTGATAGGATTAAATGCAGTTGGGCCTGTTCTGTTCTGTCCATGGTAGTGAATCTTAATATATTATATTCCTGCCTGAACAAAACTGTTGTATGTAGCACAATAGCAGATAATTCAGCTGTACAGCTGAGCTACAAAACACAATGCAATTCAGAAGCACTGTTGCAGAACGCACCCAAGAAAACACAATTGGCAACAGTAATTTAACGCATTGCAACTTCACAAAAGGTTTGTAAATATTCTCTACACACACTGTCTACTAGGGGCCGATATAACAAACCATAATACACCATACATAATATGTGGCTGTAACAGTCTAACAGTGTTTTGACACAATAAACTGTTGCTACTTCTTGTTGAGGTAATGTAGCTAGTTAATAAGAGAGCATTTTGCTTCTAATTGGTCAACATCACAATTATCAAGTTGAGTGGATATAGAAGGAATTATACAACAGTGCTGTTGAGATTTTTATTCTGATTGGTCAGAAAGTGTTGATTCATTTTCGATAACAGCAGCTCTGACAATGGTTCCAGCTGCAAGGCAAATAGCAGTTTTATATTAGTACTGTAGTACTATATTGTACTTATTTGATGTGTTATTATTAAAGGTGCGATCAGTGATTTTTAAATAAGTACTTTTTTAACATCTACATGTCTTTTTACACATGCTTTTCAAAGTTCACCCCATATTCTGTTAGCTGTCAACAAAATAACTGCTAAGAGATATTTTTAAAGGTTTTGAAAGAAAAAAATATATGGACCACCAACCACTAACCAAATGGAACAAGGAGTTACCTGTTAATCATGCTTGCACAAGCATTCAGATATTTTACCTTACAGTGTTTTCACCCTTGGCCTGAATATTTGAATCCACACTTGAATGACTCTGGGCTCATATGTGGAAGGGTCTCATAATTGCAGGTTTGTGTTGACACGGAAGAATTCCTTCCAAACTTTTGGTTGATTGCACAATTCCTTACTTTTGTGCACACAGGTTTGCAAAATGATTCAAGGTTCATTCATTTGCTGTGTTTAGTTCTTATACAGTGTTCCACTTAGGTGGTAGGCAGCATGTTATTATGCGGGAATACCTGCAAATGAGGAGCTGCTTAGATTTTTAAGATTTATACTATTTTTAATTATACAGGCCATGAACGAGATGCTTTTCACAATGTTCTCAGAGCAAGCACTCGCACCACAAAGATGAACCAATTACAGTGCTCCAGTCATATAAAAATTCTTTTATGTATCACTAACTATAGCAACCCTTTCCCCTGCATCACAAAAGTAGAAGGAGTAAGTAACTTGACTAATTAAACCAATCATTTTACTCGGCATGTTGTGCTGAATGTGGATAGCTTCCATACCTGATGTGGACCACTGTGAATGCCAAACCAAGGATTAGTTTTCTGGACTGCTTGAAAATCTGTGGGCTCAGATGTCCCTGGGTCTGGAAAAAAATGCATGTATAAAAATGACCTTAGAAAGGCGGGTCTATTTACAACCCCAATTCCAAAAATGTTGGGACACCGTGTAAAATGTAAATAAATGTAAATAAAAACAGAATGCAACTATTTGCAAATGTCATAAACCCATATGTTATTCACAATAGAACATAGAAAACATATCAAATGTTTAAACTGAGTAAATGTACCATTTTAAGAAATAAAAGGTAATTTTGAATTTGATGGTGGTGACACGTCTCAAAAAAGTTGAGACGGGGCAATAAAAGGCTGGAAAAGTAAGTGTTACTAAAAAGAAACAGCTGGAGGTTAATTGGCAAAAGGTCAGTAACATGATTGTGTATAAAAGGAGTATCTTAGAGAGGCAGAGTCTTTCAGAAATAAAGATGGGCAGAGGTTCACCAATCTGCAAAAAAACTGCATCTACTATTTGTGGAACAATTTCAGAATAATTTTCCTCAATGTAAAGTTGCAAAGACTATGAATATCTCATCATCTACAGTATGGAGAAATCTCTGTGCTCAAGGGACAAGGGTGAAATAAATAATATTGCCTGCCCGTGATCTTCAGGCCCTCAGTCGGCACTGCATTAAAAGCAGGCATGATTCTGTAGTGGAAATCACTGCATGGGTTCAGAAACACCTCCAGAACTCATTGTCTGTGAACACAGTTCTTCGTGTCATCCACAAATGCTGGTTAAAGTTCTGTCATGCAAAGAAGTCGCCATATGTGAACATGATCCAGAAATGCCGCTATCTTCTCTGGGTCAAAGCTCATTTAAAATGGACTGAGGCAAAGTGGAAAACTGCTCTGTGATCAACTGAATTGAAATTTTAAATACTTTTTGGAAACTAAAGAAGACTAAAGAGGAGAGGAACCATCCGACTTTTTATCAGCTCTGAGTTCAAAAGCCTGCATCTCTGATGGTATGGGGGTACATTAGTGCCTATGGAATGGGCAGCTTGCACATCTGGAAAGGCACGATCAATGATGAAAAGTATATACAAGTTTTAGAGCAACATATTCTTCCATCCAGATTCCATCCCATCTTTATTTCTGAGCGACTCTGCGTCTCTAATATACTCTTTTTATACCAAATCATGTTACTGACGTGTTACCAATTACCCTAATTAATTGCAAAATGTTCCTCCAGCTGTTTCTTCTTAGTAACACTACCTTTTCCAGTCTTTTGTTGCCCCCTCCCAACGTATTTGAGTCGTGTTGTGGCCATGAAATTCAAAATTACCTGATCTTTTTCTTAAAATGGTACATTTACTCAGCTTAAACATTTGATATGTTTTCTATGATCTATTGTGAATAACATATGAGTTTATGAGATTTGCAAATTGTTGCATTCTGTTTTATTTACATTTATTTACATTTTACACAGCGTCCCAACATTTTTGGAATTGGGATTATAGCATATGATAAGATGAGGGCTGTACATGTGGGAATACTAAAGTAAGGACTGCATTTGCTAAATGTTTTATTGTCGTAACAGCTAGCTTGACTCATGTGATAGTAATTCTGTTCTTCTCTTTTTCTCTCACAGCATAGGGTTTAACAGCCATGATGACTGAGGAGGAGCGTCCCACAACAGTGGGCGTGTACGCCTCTGGAGCTGATTCCAGTTCAGAGACGGCTCCATCTCCTGGATGGGAGGCAGCAATTGATGAAGAGGTAGGGCATCTGGAGAAAGAAGAAGTAGGTTCTGCAGTGCAGGAAGTGGAAGACGATGTGAGCAGTGAGCTAAGTGCTGTGGTGGTGCCATATCCGGAGCTGGCCCCCGTTGTTTTCTTCTGCTTGAAACAGACGACGTTCCCACGGAGCTGGTGCATCCGCCTGGTGGACAGCCCATATCCTTTACTACACATTTATGCATACACAAACATACACATACAGTCTATGGGTAAAGTACAGTTTTCTACACATCACCTAAAATGTGAGTATACCCATTTATTAACTTTCTAATCTACTTTGTGCGGTTATGATGCTATCAGAATTGATTCAGTGTGCTTGGCTCTATTATCTTTTTGGGTGTTAACTGTTGCACAAAATTTTGTTTATTATTATTTTAGGTGTATAACATATTTGACTCAGAGGCAGATCCAGGTGCGTGCGTTTTTAAGGCAGATTGTAGCAGAAGTCTCAATTCGATACTCATAAACATTAAGACAAGCAAAGTTCATAAAAATGATTATCCACAATAAAGAAGTCCTAAGTGGTAATCTCTCTTTTTTTTTTTAATCCAAAACAAATTTATAAAAAAAAAGTCCAAAACTTGTCAAGGCCGTCAGTGAAAATTCAACTTACTTAACTCAATGTGTGGCAAGACTTCACAAAAAGTACATGAAAACAGTGGGTGCTTCTCATTTCTTAGTTATGCATCATTGTTTCCTTTCCTCGTTTCCTTTCTTTGCATCTTGGCTCCACCCCCTTAGGATGGGAGGGAAGGATGCAAGGATGAAATGCGATGAGAGAGGAATCGAAGCAAGTCGAATGGAATATCCTCGCTCTCTTAAGCGTCATCCATTAATAATGACTGTGCTCAGCTAGATTATCTCACTGTGCTTCAGGGATCTGCCGTTATGTTCTTGGAATTTGGTTAATAACAACATTCTTAATAAAGCACAATACACTGATAGTATGTGAAATGTCTGGGTTATTCAACAATGACTTAATGAGCAATACATAATTTATCTCATCTTTTGTGCAGATTTGCATGTCCAAACATGCAAGGATCAATTCGTTACAATACTCATTGTAAGCATATTATTATTTAATTATATTTAATTATAATCACACAAAACTCCATCACATCAATGGATTCTTTGTTTGAGATTGTGCAGATGTAAAGGAAGAGGGGAATTTATATGTGCATCATATTTGACAAGATACACTTCCGCATATGATACACCTGTGTATCCTCGCTCCTCTAGAAGCTTCCTCACTCCTCGTTCCTCGCCTCCTCATGGTGCAATTAGGGAATTGATATGTCCTTCAAGATGGCTGACTTTGATCATTTTCCGGGTCACAGGCTGGAGGACGGAGGAACGAGGAAACAAGGAAGTATCAATTTGATTATTGAGAAGCACCCAATGTCCTTATATAATGAAAACACCGGAAGTAACCAGGAGGTGCATGTCAGAGGCAATGCTAGAATTCTGGTGATCATGTACTCTGCTGACAGGGAGGGGAAATGTCCTGAGTTTCTGTAAAAGGTGTTTCTTTATGCTTGTGTGCGTTAGCTCATCATTGGTGTGTTCTGGTTTTAAAATGACATTAGGTGGTGAAAAGGGGCCATGAGCTGATAAGAGTGTTAGGACAAGCACTCGGTTGTAAAGGATAGAAGGAGTTTCTTTGTTACTCATGGTCATATTCTGATATATGAATAAGTCTTAGTAGTAATTATGCAATGCCAGAGAGACGGCAAGCCATCCTGCTATATCATTGTACTATGTGAGAGAAAGTTACGGTAACTCTCAAGCAATAAAGAGATAGAGAAAAATGTGTGTGTGTGTGTGTGTGTGTGTGTGTGTGTGTGTGTGTGTGTGTGTGTGTGTGTGTGTGTGTGTGTGTGTGTGTGTGTGTGTGTGTGTGTGTGTGTGTGTGTGAAGTGATGGATGGAGGAGATACAGGAGGAAGTGGAGCAGAAAGTTTCCCCTCATCAGCGCCGCAGGTGTGCAGGGTTGGAGCTGAGATAAGGGGCCAGGTTTTTCAGACAGTGATTCTGGAGATATAGATGAAGGGAAACAAGGGATTTGGTAGGGCAGAATTGAGGAGAAGAAGAACCCGCAAGGGTGCTACACTGTTTCATTACTGCTCTGCCTTTTTCATTCCATCAGCCCCATATCCATCTGTCTATAGGCTGTCTTGGGACACATTGCTAATCAAAAGTTTTTCAGCAACCTATATTAGTATTTTGGTTAAACTTTATGTAAATGCATCTAGAATGTGAATTAGCACTAATCCAGGTGCCAAGGACAAGCAGATTGTGTAACCTATGTATATGGTCAAGTTTTGCATTCACAGTTGCCCAGTTGACAAGTAGGTTCAATAAGTTGTTGATGTAACAGTCACCAGTTTGTGTTTTTAACTAGTCTAACAAACAGTAAACAGGAATGTAAGGCTACATCTGAAGCTTCAGGCCCACCATAACTTGGCAGTTGAAGTGTAGAAAAAGATCAGTTAATGTTTTCCCAATCTTCAATTGCCTGGTTTTGGTGAGCCTGACCACTATTGCCTCAGTTTCTATCCTGGGCTGACATGAGCCGAAACTGATGTGGCCTTCTGCTGTTGTAGCTCATCCACCTCAAGGTTCGATGTGTTGTGTGTTCTGAGATGCTTTTCAGCTCACCAAGACTGTAAAGAGTGTTTATTTGAGTTATGATAGCTTGAATCAGTCTGGCCATTCTCCAGAGATGGAAACTCAAGTCTGTGACTTGTACTCGAGTCGCATTTAAGTCGCAAAAAAAAAAAAAGACTTGTGACTTGACTTGGACTCGTGAACAACTGACTCGAGATTTGACTTGGATTTGAAGACAGAGATTTTGGTTTGGCATTCCTGATTACATTCCGTCTTTACTACCCCACATGACAGTATCAAACACCACATTTTTCTATTCATTCCTCATTTATTTACTCCCTATCAGTATGTGCTGCAGCAGCAAATATCGCAACAATGCATCATTAAACATACCAATCCAGCATTATTATATACATGAGTGACAGTTAATCTTTGTGTCAGTTAATTTGAAAAGCAATCAATTAATCCAAAGGGAAGCTGCGGTGTTACACAGCTGTCAGGGGCTTGCTTGCTGTCCATTTTCAATGTCCTTTTCATATTTTTTCTCCCCAAGTTTAAGCTACCATATGCATATAATATCCAAGTTTACCAATTTAAATTGCATTTATACATGGGGCTTTTGTTACCACCGGCACACACTGGAAGACTACCTTACCCATCATTGCTTGAGAACTAAAGTAAACTACGGCAACTCAAATAGCTCAAAATACACAGCAGGTTTTTTTTCTTGTGGTGACAGTCTCTGTGTTCCAAATGGTCTAAAACACCCTCCGAATGGGCACTTTGAAGGGAGAGTAAACAAGCTAGTCATGCTGTAAGTTTGCTTCAAACTGAATTTACAATAAAAATGACTTAACAATTGAGTTCACAGTGAACATTATTAATGGTTTGAAAGTATTTTTTTTTTTGGATTGTGTATAAAAAATAATTAATGATTTAAGTAAAACCTTGTGTGATTTGTTAGACGATTTTGAATAAATGAACAAGACATTCTGTAGAAGCAGTCAGTTTTAATATTTCATAATTGATTTAGCCTCATACAATGTTAATTACAGTAATTAGCTAAAATAACTATTGCTAAAAATAGAACAAAGACTTGAGACTTAACTTGGACTTGGACCTTGGGGACTTGTGAACATGTCTGCCATTCTCCTCTGACCCCTCTTGTCAACAAGGTGTTCCTACCTGCAGAACTGCCAGTCACTGGAAAGTTTTTTTTTCTTCTGCACATTCTGTGTAAAGGAACTGTTGTCCATGAAAATCTCAGGAGATCAGCAGTTTCTGAAATACTCAAACCAGCCCATCTGGCACCAATAACCATACCACAGTAAAGTCACTGAGATTTTTTTCCCCCTGCCTTTGCACTATTTTAAGCATTGCATTGCTTCCACATGATTGGACAGTTGTATGTATGTGCAGATGTACAGGTTTTCCTATGTTCTCCCCATGTTCACATGAGTTTCTTCTGGGATCTCTGGTTTTTATTTCATCTCCCACAACCAAGCTGGTAGGTGGATTGGCTATATTAACTTGCCCCTAGGTGTGAATGAGTCTGAGACTGGTCTCCGATCTAGGGTGTATTCCCAGATTAGGCTCCAGATCCACCATAATAAAGCAGTTAATGTTATTGTTTTTTCCCTACTTGACCTTAATTTTTTGTTTTTTTATAGTCCGGAGGATGCACTGACTTGTATTTTTCAGAACACTTATTATTCAGTACAAACTCAGTTTATTTGTGCTTGGCCATAGTTAACAAGATACTTTGACACTAAAGGAATTTGTATTATTTTTAATTGTTAATAAGTAGAAGAGCCATTATCTCATATAGTACCAGACAGGCTGAAAAACAAGGTTAACCAGCTCCAGGAAGAAACATGACTCAAAACTACAGTAATACATGCAAGAGACTACAAACAAATGGATGTACACACAGTTGTCAGATTATTAGTTATTAGATATTTCTCAATTGCACACTTACATTATATTCTAGATAATTCAATAAAATACATAATATTCTGGGAAATTCAGTACATGTAGAGGGTCCAAGAACCACTACATGTATCTCATTACCAGAAGAAGTGGAGTACTGTTATTCTCTCTGAGGGGATCTTGCTACCTTTGTATTAGGGGTAGGGAGAGGGTAGCATTTGTATTTTTTCATATGACCACATCACCCTGTCTGTCTTAGTATCAGTTTGGGTGTGTGTTTGTGTGTGTATTTGTGTGGTACCATGTGCTGTGTGTGCTTTCGTGTGTATGTTCATGAGCATGCTTTTCCAAGCTGCTTGCTGAGCTGCTTTCATGGAAACAGCAGGGAGGTCGCTGTCGCCGTTTTACTGATCCTAACGGGGGGTTATTGGTGCCAATCTCTGTCTGTCTCTCGCTCTCTCTCTCTCTGTGTGTGTGTGTGTGTGTGTGTGTGTGTGTGTGTGTGTGTGTGTGTATCAGTGCGTGTCTCACTCTATCTCCTCTTCCTCTCCTCTTATTTCAGCCTACATTTCAATGTGTGTCAGTCCTTTGCTATGGTAACTGCCACCTTCTTCCTTTTTTATACCTTAATTTCTCATTCCTTTTCTTTAGATGATTCCGTCATTCTTTAATAAAAGCCCTGGCACTTTTTTCCATCACACACATTTCCAAATGTGGTGGTCATTCTTCTTTCTCTATGTCTCTCCTTTCTCATTCTGTTTCCACCACGTCTGATACATCTCCTACCCTGCGGCACCTGAAAATACATTTTCGTGTGTCTTTAACAATCATTTTACTATATTCCCCAGGTCTTTTAGTATTGAAGCATACCAGAACACCACGACAGCAGGGTTCAAGATCACACACACACACACACACACACACACACACACACACACACACACACACATACACACACACATGCACACACACACTTTCTGATTGGCTATTAAAAACAAAGCAAAGCCTCTTCCTAGAGAAAAAAAAAAGAAAAGATTTTGCTGTTTTTATAACATAGTGTCAGTAATCGTTCCTGAATCCATGAGAGCAGAATTGATATCTGAGTCACACAGTTTAACCAAATTAGCATTTTATCATATTATTATACAGGTCGCTGGCTAAAATCACAGAGGTACTTAAGCAAATGAGCAATAGAAATGATGCTATGAAAGGAGACACTTCAACACAGATGAGTTAACAAAGTGGTTAATGCTTGGTGTCATGCATAAAAATCTTCAAAACGTCCTTCAGCATGGGACTGTAGAAATCACAAGAAATCTATTGGATTATGTTCATTCGTGATGGCTATGAATTCCATCATCAGTGTTGAAGACCGTTCAGTTGAGAGACAGGTGGGAAGGGCAAGTGTTTCAATGAATGGCATGTTTAAATATCATGGTCTACCTGTCTTTCTCTCTCTCACTCTCTCTCTCTCTCTCTCTCTCTCTCTCTCACTGTCTCTCTATCACTCTCTTTTACACACATTCTTTTAATGATCTATATATTTATACCTCTATTATTAATTTGCATAAAGCAGGGCTTCACAAACCTTTCTACAATCACAACACGGAATAAATATAAATATGAAATTATATTTATATCACACATAAGACAAACAAGTATCATGCTATTTATTTATCCACCCACCCACATCTAAACCAGTTACAGAATGTGTTAAAATGTAGATTCGAAACATTTTATGCCATATGAATACAACTTTTAGTCATTTTTAGTAAAATTACAGTTGGATTTAAAGTTAATATTTATACTTGTGTTTATGTAAATTAATCTGTTTAGGAATAGAGTTAAATAGAGGTTTAGGAGTATAGAGTTATTGGTTTTGAGTTATTTAGTTGAATTCCATTTAATCTATCTATCTATCTATCTATCTATCTATCTATCTATCTATCTATCTTTTTTGAATGTCTTTGTGTCTTTGGATGACGGGATGTTGTTTCTCTCTCTCTTTGTCTTTTTTTCTCCTAGTATTACTATCTATCTATCTATCTATCTATCTATCTATCTATCTATCTATCTGTCTATCTATCTATCTGTCTATCTATATGTCTGTCTGTCTGTCTGTCTGTCTGTCTGTCTGTCAGTCAGTCAGTCAGTAGATGGGTTATTGTCCCTTTGCCAGAACCCTTCAAGGTTCTGTTAGAACCTTATAACAGAAGGTTTCCCTGTTCAGTGAGGGCTCCAAGTAACAACTATGAAACAACTGCTAATGCATCTCTTCTTGTGACAGTCTCCACACTGTGCATGAGACTGTGTGAACCCAGCATAGGTACTCATCTACAGATGAAGCCACTGTGGAGATGCAATCTTCAGATCAGCAGGGGAAGAGACACTCCTGTAAATAACTAAGCGACTGTCACTGTGCCTCCTGCACCTGTTGGATCACAACAACTTCATCTTTCGACAATATAATATAACATACAGAAGATCAGAGCAAGAGACAGAGAGCAGTGTCAGACTCCAAGGACTGAGTCTTTTTAAGAATTAACGCTCTTGGACATGCGTTTTTAGGCTGGTGACACAAGGTGATTAATGGTGTGTGTGGGTGGGTGTGTCTGTCTTCCTTTATCTGCAAGGGGTGTGTCCATATGATTAAAATATGGACAGCAGAAGATAGTGGACATAAAACAAGACAATGGTCTCTCTCTCTCTCACACACACTGTATTTTATCTTTGTCCTTTTTTAACACTGTCTCCTTCAGTCACGACTCACTATGAGGCTCTCTCAGCAGACACATTATTATTATGTTTGGTGTGTGCTGTGGTCACTGGACACATTATGAGCACAGCATGCATCTGTGTGTCTGTGTGTCAGAGAGTGAAATGACTAGAAAAGAAGCTAGGAATGCATTTATATCTTGGTCTCGCACTGGTCACTTAAACTCCCGAGTGACTCATACTTTTCATAACTTTGTATATTTTTCTATTAGGTTCACTGTAGTTACATTTCTGAATAGTATGGTTCATGATGAATAACAAGAAAATAGTAGCTTATTACAGACCAAGCATGTGGGAATGCCACCAGTAAGTGCACCAAATTTTAAGGCTGATTATTAGAGACATGGCCATATTTTTGTTGTTGCTGCTTTTAAGAAGAATTTGCAGCTTACGTCTCCAAAACTATATTGCCTTACTGCTTGCTATGAAATTACATGTGACTTGCTGTGCCTGTGCCTTCATACTTTCCTTAACCATAGAAGTTATTTAAGGTTGGTCCAATAAACACTTCTCCTAGTTAATGGAAAACAGTGAGAGGAATTACTACAGCGCAGTTTGTAAATTTCACTGTCAACTTTCTCCCATTAATGGTATTTAACTTACTAGTTAATTACTAAAACAAGCTATCTTTATTCTTTTAAGTTTAACCCCATAACCTTTTAACAGATTCAGACTTACATGTACATTACATTTATTCATTTAGCAGACGCTTTTATTCAAAGGGACTTAAAAATGAGAAAATACAAGCAAAGTGATATATCAAGCAGAGAACAATACAAGTAGTGCTACAATACAGGATCTGTTAATTGAGTTCCAGAAGAAGCAAAGTGCGCAGAGTAGAGTTTTTTTTTTTATGGGTTGGTTAGGTGTTCACGGAAGAGGTGGGTCTTTAGTTGTTTTTTGAAGATGGTGAGAGATTCTGCAGTCCGGATTGAGTTTGGAAGTTCATTCCACCCCTGGGGAACAGTTAGTTTTAATGTTCCTGAAAGGGACCTTGAGCCACGCTGAGTACGTACTACTAAGCGTCGATCGTTGATTGATCGCAGATTGCATGAGGGAATGTAAGCCTTAAGGAGAGTGTTGAGGTAGGGGGGTGCTGTTTCAGACAAGGTCTTGTAGGTGAGTATCAAGGCTTTGAATTTGATGCGGGTGGCTACAGGAAGCCAAGGGGGGACCTGAAGAGGGGTGTGACATGGGTTCTCTTGGGCTGGTTGAAGACGAGGCATGCTGCTGCATTCTGAATCATTTGAAGGGGTTAGATGGAGCTGGCCGGGAGGCTTGAGAGTAGTGAGTTACAGTAGTCCAGTTTTTGAAATAACAAGAGCCTGGACTAGTATCTGTGTAGCCTGTTCGTTGAGGTAGGGTCTGATTTTCTTGATGTTGTACAGGATGAACCTACAGGACCGTGCAGTTGTTGAGATGTGGTCTGTAAAGGTCAATCTGCCATCGAGAATCACCCCAAGGTTCCTGGCCACCCTGGTTGGCTTGAGTGTGGTTGAGCCGAGCTGTACAGTGAGGTTGTGGTTGATTGAGGGACAGGCTGGGATGACGAGAAGCTCAGATTTTGCCAGGTTGAGCTTAAGGTGGTGTTCTCTCATCCAGACCAAGACATCTGACAGGCAAGCAGAGATACGGCTGGGATGGATTGCCAGGCTGGAAGGACAAATAGAGCTGGGTGTCATCAGCATAGCAATGATATGAGAAGCCATGAGACTCAATCACCTGCCCTAGAGGTGTAGTGTAGATAAAAAAGAGCAGTGAACCCAGAACTGACCCCTGAGGAACACCAGTTGTGAGTTGCTGAGTTTCAGAAATACCTCCCCTACATGATACCTTGAAGGATCTATCTGAGAGATAGGATTCCACCCAGCGCAGAACCGTTCCGGTGATGCCCAGTCTGGAGAGAGTTGACCGGAGGATCTGATGATTCACAGTGTCGAAAGCAGCAGAGAGGTCGAGTAGGATGAGCACAGATGATCTAGAGGTTGCTCTTGCTAGTTGTAAGGCTTCAGTGACGGAAAGCAGAGCAGTCTCCATGGAGTGATTGCTCATGAAGCCAGACTGCTTGGTGTCCAGGAGGTTGTTCTGTGTGAGAAATTGGAGCGTTGATTAAAAACAGCTCTTTCAAGAGTTTTGGAAAGAAAAGGGAGGAGGGAAACAGGTCTGTAGTTGTCAACCACAGCAGGGTTAAGTGATGGTTTTTTAAGCAGTGGGGTAACATGGGCCGGTAAAGACAGGTAAATTTCCATGTTTTGGAGAGAAGCAAACCTGTACAACCCCCTCGTCTGTTGGGACGTGAGGTATGGGAGAAGATGAAGTTGGAGGCTAGGGCAGCGGGTGTGGCAGTGTTCTCAGCATGGATCCAGGTCTCAGTCAGAATCAGCACACTGAGGTTGCAGTGGGTTGCAAAGGCAGGAATGAAATCTGCCTTGTTGACGGCAGATTGGCAGTTCCAAAGTCCGATAGAGAATGAGAGGGAATCAGCAGAGGCCACATTCAGAGAGCGTAGGTTGCCCAAGTTGTGTACTCTTCTGGGAGTGTGCCGCAGTCTGCGCCTGTGGAAAATAACAGGGATAAACTGGTGACACATGTTAGTGTTAGTACCTTGGTTAAACAGGTAAACAGAAAGAGGAATAAAGGGGGAAAAAGGAAGTATACTTAGCAGCATGAGTGGTGTCTTGTCGGTGTCCTTGCTTGGTGGATTCGCGCAGGTAGATTCGCAGGTCTCTACACGAGCTCGGTCTTCACACAACAAGGGCTGATGCGTCCACCTCAGCGTTTCTTAATTCTTAAATACTGTGGTGCTTTCTTTAATTAGCAAAACAAAGATTAGTCGCACTAACGAGCGACTCCCGACCGAAACTGAATATGAAAACTGGAATTATCTTTAATCTAGCAATGTGTACACAGCTTGTAGCAACAAGGAAGCAAAGTTACAGCTTCTATCTGACAATTGGTGCTAAAACTAGTTTCAACTAAAAAAATCCAGAAAGAAACACTTACCAGTTACTGATCATCTGGGTGAATAATCACTTTTGACTTGAATTCCTCACTCAAAAATACTTTGCTGAGAAAGTCTGCCTCGCTAAGATACTACTCTTTTTATGCCTAATCATGTTACTGACCTGTTGCCAATTAACCTCCAGATGTTTCTTTTTAGTAACACCTACATTTCCAGCCTTTTGTTGCCCCATCCCAACTTTTTTGAGATGTGTTGCTGCCATCAAATTCAAAATTACTTAATTTCTTTTCTTAAAATGGTACATTTACTCAGATTAAGCATTTGATATGTTTTCTATGTTATATTGTGAATAACATATGGGTTTATGAGATTTGCAAATCATTGCATCCTGTTTTTATTTTTATTTTACACAGCATCCCAACTTTTTTGAAATTAGGGTTGTACAACTTTAGGGTTTCTTGTGAAAAACACCTAAATTATAAATATTTGTTTTACTCATCTACACTTAATCTTAATCAGACTGTAGGGGTGATCAATAAAGCTGGATCTTGTTTGGATTTCTGCGGAAGGGCCAAATTGGTTTTATCCAGTGGTAATACATATGGATTGAATTCACACAATCTGCTTATCTGCCTTTGTCTGTCTTTCATGCTATGTCTTTCCCTTCAAATTCAATATGCTGTATATTCACTTCTAAATATTCTATAATAACGCTTGAAGAATAGGAGCCTCTTTTGTATGTTGAACACATTTATTTGCAAAGTTTCTGTGTTCATGCTTCTTTTTTATATACACATTTTATGAAGTTACTGCTCTTCTTCGCAGGCCTTGTTGCCTAACATGTTGGTTTATTCAGAATACGTGATTACCTGATGATTACTTATTGAGTATATGAGAAGCCCATAGGCTGTGTGGGCCTCATGTTGATTGTGTGAAGAAAAGTGCTTAGTCATGAGAAAACTGTCTGCCTTATCTGTTTTCCCATTAAAGTATTCTTCTCCTACTGAAGTCAAATTCTTTATTCTTTTGCTTTTTTTGTATCCTCTTCTTCATTGCTTATTTTGTCTCATTTTCCACTTTATCTCCTTCCGTGACATATCTTCATCCCCTATTTTTACAACCTGTACACTTTTTTTTTCTTTTTCTGGTCTGTAGGAGTGTTTCTTCTTGGGTTACTCATAGGGTGCAGATGTATAGCACTGTCTGATTAGGCTCCCTGTCTGGAGGTTTCTTCAACCAGGCTCAGTGGTTGTATCATCTTTGCTCCAGTTCAGTTTTCCTATGTAAAATAGAGGTTTGGTGTCTGGAGGGCCAGAGTTCTTTTTTTTTTCAGCATTTGCCTGAGTTTGGCTTCTTCCATCATATCCACCTTCCACTGACTATAAATTAGTATTGTCTTCTGTCAGAATGTTCTCCACCATGATTTGTTGCTGTCTCAGAAAAATATAGGTACTGGAATTATATCAGACATTACTCACCTAGGTGGTCTTTTCTTGCAAAATTCTTTGTCCACCAGCTCCTGTCGTTGGTAGTACTCACCCTCTTACCCCCACCTCCCCAATCTGTCTAAATCTAATAGCTCATATTATGTGTGATCATGAATGGGATAATAAGTTAGGACTGATGAGTATCCATCACACACTGCAGTCTCAGCATTTCCATCTCCTAAAAACATTTAATCTCTATCTCTACCACATGTGTACAGAACATCGCAAAAATATCAATGGATGCGTCTCAAAATATGATCAATAGCACACACAAACTGATCAAGAAAAACATCAAATCACTTAAAAACTTGTCACAATAATTAGCTTTCTTCATTGAAGTGGAATTTTCTTGGTTTGTTTGTCCATTATGCATACTGTATACCCAAGAGTATAGCATGATACTAAGCTTTCCTACTATTAAAAAATGTAAATCAATTAAATAAAAAAGAGATGAGGAGGGTGTAAGAGCTGCCAGGTTTGTAGAATCCATGTGAAAATATGACAGTGGAGAGCCAGATGACATGGTGAGACAGATCACCAGAAGTATTTTGGCTTCAAATCCCAGAGAGTGTCACTATAGCTAATGACAAGTCAGTGATATCTCTTCCAGTTTGTCTCTAGTGTTGTATACAAAGTCCAGTACAAAAAACAACAGAAAACAAACAGATGAGACAGCAATTATACATTTATCTTCCATCTTGGGATCCTGATTTAGAAATGAAGTTGTGATAGAAGAAAAAACCTGCCATCCCACATGGTAGGATTGCTATGTGTAGTTTACTGGAGCCAGTTGTTTTGATTTGTCTCTTTACTTCATTATAGCTATTTTCATACAATCAAAAAATATCGCTTCTTGCTCTGTCATCATTGTTGTACATAAATCCTTACTTATAATTGCATTATGCTGGGTCCGCAATGTACAGCCAAAATTTGCAGCCAGGTTAGCAATATAGAAATGCTATCTTGTGCTTAAACTCATTCAGGCCTACACTCTACTCTATGTAAAGTATGTTGTCACATTATATTTAAATTGTTAGTCAGAGCTGCTTAAATACAAGTGTCTTGAAATGTTTGTTAGTTCCATGGAAATTAATTTGCTGCATATTGTCTACTTTTTGTAGCAAGCTGTTGTGGTTTGTTATGTTCTGCTTGAACATGGTTGATACAGATTGGCAGCTTATGATGTGTGCTTGATGTTTTAAAATGTAAATATATCTGGCCTTTCTTAAATGTAACATGGGACTTTTTCAAGATGAATCATGTAAACATTTCCCTTTAAACAATTCATTATTAAAATTCAAGACCTTGAATCATATGACTTCACTATAAACTATAGAATAAGAAACTTAAATAAGAACCTTCCTGTCAACAGTTTATAAGGAACATGTTTTAAAGTAACTCCCCATGCAAACACAAGTTACAAAGAACGTAGGGGACAGAGTACTTGAGTTCACAACTGAATGTTTGTCTGTTGCTTTGTCATTTGTCTATGTGAACTCAGGGTCAGGCAATGTTTGCTTTCCATAGAGACACAGCATAGCGAATTGGGGCAGGAGGTCATTGGTGATCTCCAGGGATAACCAATAAACCAATGCCAACACAGCGCTTTGGTCTCTAAAATATTAGAACTGTTAAACAAGACCTTCCCTTACACTTGAGACATCAATTACCATCATCTCCAAAGGAGTAAAACCAAGAAGAAATAATTCAAAGAGGAGACAGAAAAAGCTAGAGAAACACAGGAAAGTAAGGGGCTGATGGTGGCTGCAAATCAGGCCAGTTCATGTAAGGCGACATAGAGCAAATATTTCTCTGGAAGCCGATGAGAGGGATCAGTCAGCCAACACTGAGTGCGCCATCCATCTCCAGCCTAATCCTCAGCGTTATTGGATTTTACCAGGGGAAGGGGAACATGGGCCTCAGAGCTAGTGAACATAATTCAGCCACCATGCTGCATGCCCACACATTCCCTGCACACAACAATCAACACCTTCCCCTGGTTCTGATCACCCTGCTGGGAATGCAGTCAACTATTTCTTATAAAGGGTTGTTGCCAATGGAATGAGGATGCCATATACTCTGAGATGTCAGCTTACTCTTACTCTTGGGGTGATTTTGACGTTTTATGGGCTCTCTATTTATTTTGTAAATAACGTCTACTAAGAGGAATCTCTTGTGAAAGGGAAAACCCCTGTAAGGGTTTCCTCATAGGGACAATCAAAACCTGTTCTAGATTAATTCAAAGAGTGTATTTACCAGAGCAGTATACACAGTATCTCACAAAAGTGAGTACACCCCTCACATTTTTGTAAATATTTGATTATAGCTTTTAATGTGACAACACTGAAGAAATGACACTTTGCTACAATGTAAAGTAATGAGTGTACAGCTTGTATAACAGTGCAAATTTGCTGTCTCCTCAAAATAACTCAACACACAGCCATTAATGTCTGAACCACTGGCAACAAAAGTGAGTACATCCCTAAGTGAAAATGTCCAAATTGGGCCCAAAGCGTCAATATTTTGTGTGGCGACCATTATTTTCCAGCACTGCCTTAACCCTCTTGGGCATGGAGTTCATCAGAGATTCACAGGTTGCCACTGGAATCCTCTTCCACTCCTCCATGATGACATCACAGAGCTGGTGGATGTTAGAGACCTTCCGTTTGAGGATGCCCCACAGATGCTCAATAGGTTTTAGGTCTGGAGACATGCTTGGCCAGTCCATCACCTTCACCCTTAGCTTCTTTAGCAAGGCAGTGGTCGTCTTGGGGGTGTGTTTGGGGTTGTTATCATGCTGAAATACTGCCCTGCGGCCCAGTCTCTGCTTCAGTATGTCACAGTACATGTTGGCATTCATGGTTCCCTCAATGATCTGTAGCTCCCCAGTGCCGGCAGCACTCATGCAGCCCCAGACCATGACACTCCCACCACCATGCTTGACTGTAGGCAAGACACACTTGTCTTTGTACTCTTCACCTGGTTGCCGCAACACATGTTTGACACCATCTGAACCAAATAAGTTTATCTTGGTCTGATCACACATGGTTCCAGTAATCCATGTCCTTAGTCTGCTTGTATTCAGCAAACTGTTTGCGGGCTTTCTTATGCATCATCTTTAGAAGAGGCTTCCTTCTGGGACGACAGCCATGCAGACCAATTTGATGTAGTGTGCGGCGTATGGTCTGAGCACTAACAGGCTGACCCCCCACCCCTTCAACCTCTGCAACAATGCTAGCAGCACTCATACGTCTATTTTCCAAAGACAACCTCTGGATATGAGGCTGAGCACGTGCACTCAACTTCTTTGGTCGACCATGGCGAGGCCTGTTCTGAGTGGAACCTGTCCTGTTAAACCGCTGTATAGTCTTGGCCACCGTGCTGCAGCTCAGTGTCAGGGTCTTGGCAATCTTCTTATAGCTTAGGTCATCTTTATGTAGAGCAACAATTCTTTTTTTCAGATCCTCAGAGAGTTCTTTGCCATGAAGTTCCATGTTGAACTTCCAGTGACCAGTAAGAGGGAGTGTGAGAGCGATGACACCAAATTTAACACACCTGCTCCCCATTCACACCTGAGACGTTGTAACACTAACAAGTCAGATAACACCGGTGAGGGAAATTGGCTAATTGGCCCAATTTGGACAGTTTCACTTAGGGGTGTACTCACTTTTGTTGCCAGCGGTTTAGACATTAATGTCTGTGTGTTGATTTATTTTGAGGGGACAGCAAATTTACACTGTTATACAAGCTGTACACTCACTACTTTACATTGTAGCAAAGTGTCATTTCTTCAGTGTTGTCACATTAAAAGCTATAATCAAATATTTACAAAAATGTGAGGGGTGTACTCACTTTTGTGAGATACTGTATAATACATTGGCAACTCTGTATATGTATTATTGTAGTCAGTCTCTGCAGATATTATAGTATAGGCATTCCTAGATTTTGGATGGAAACATAACAGTTACAGGCACAAAATGCTAAAGTATATGCAGTCCATGATTCGGTGATGTCCAGGTACAAGTTTCCACCTGGCAAAATGTTCTTCAGGTGTTCTTGCTTGGGGAACCCTTAAGTGTAAAAGACCAATGTCACTTGTCATTGCAAATCAATACAAAGTTCTTCTGAATGATCATCTTGAAACATTTCTATCCTGATTTGCATGGTCTCTCCCAGGATGACCCCACCCCTATCGTGGCACAAGGGCCCTGGTGTACAGTAAATAATGTAAATCAACTGACCACCAGTGTTAGATTTTGGACTGATGTGTTAGAAAGCATTTCCTAACACTGCCATCAAAACCTCCATTGTAGAACTTGTCAAATCATTGCCAAGGTTTATTGAGGTGTTTTTTCTTTGTCTGTATATCCTGTATGTCTACTCTGACTTACTATTAAGCTTACCAAAGCTAGTAACTTATACACAATCAGCTCAGTATATACCATGGGTTTATATATTGTGGGTTTGACAAATCATATTAACTTCAACAGAATTATAACTAACACATGGGAGTTTTAATCTTTTTCCCCCTTCCTTTTTTATTTGCCTTTTGATCCACTTTTGGGCTATCCATCTGTCTATCTTTTCTACTTGTGTCCTATTTATTTATATATTTATCCATTTATTAATTTATTTGGCAAGAAGTCCAGATTGATTCAGCGGCAGTCCTCTTCTGTGTGCCAATGTGGAAGCAATCATTATCCATTCAGTTCATCACTGCAACAAAAGACCAGTAAGATCAATCATCGGCTGATATTCTGAGATAGACTGAAAAAAGAGATAGACACAGAGAAAGGAACTAGAGAGTGTGTGTGTGAGTTTGTGTGTGTGAGAGAGAGAGAGCACTGAGATGGGGGGATTGCATGTTGTGAATCCTTAGCCATAAGGGCCTATAAGAGTAAGCACATGGCTTCAATCGGTGTCTTAGTGCTAGCATGTGTGTTTCTGCTTTTCCACTAACAGCATCTCACGCACCACTGCAGAAACCATAGAAAAACACACCCTCAAAATGACACCTATTTCATGCCTTGAACAGCTTTTTCAAGCAAATGCAATAATTTCCCCATAACTGAATGAATCATATTTGCTGTGTCATGCAACAAGTACTAACTCACTTCATTACAGTGAAACTCACCAGAATTCTGGCCAATTAAGACAGAAATACTGCAACAGTCGACAAAAAAAAAATAGCTTAATATAATGTGCCCAATGATATTTTGGTGCCAATAACTCTCATGAATTTTTCAAAAGCTCTGCTGAAAATAGGCCAAGGGGCCTTTTACTGACTAGTGAAGGTCTAGTCCTTATTAAGAATAACCTATTACAGACAAATGCACCATTTTCAGGGACTGTTTTTGTATATTCTCCAATGCACCACACTTTGTTGCAACCAACAGCCATTCATTCTTAAATTAATGAATGAAGTAGACCATCGATGCTATCAGACCAGCAGTCCCACTGGCACTATGAGAAGATATTGAGCGTTGCAGCTTCTCAGTTCTTTGTATTAGTGAGATGCAGTTTTCCCAGTGAAGCAAGAGACATTGGTTTAAAACTAGAGAGCCCCAACTTTGTCATGTGGTCAACCTCTTTCCAAATGTCAATTTGCACACATATGTAGCAAAAAATATGTATTAAAAAATGTTGCCTGGTGCCCTGCAGTTTTCCTCTGTGTTTGGAGCACAGGTTGATTAGAGACGAAATAAATTGACAATAATAACTAAATCACTACAGGGTGTCTCGAAAGTCAGCACGCCTATAAATATGCATTATTTCACAAAGAATTCAGATACTGGAATTCTACACCGGATACATACGCATGAGGGTCCTTCCCACAATGTGAAGCTGATGCAACACTTGTGTATTTTACATTTTGTCTCTTTTGGGTGTGTAGTGACCACTTAAATGAGACCTAGCTGCAGATAGCAAATAAAGTTGTGAGTGGCAAACTGAAGAAACATCTGGCCATAGAATTGGCCAATCATTTTGGATCACTCTGTCTTTCAGAGCACAGTATATTTATTTATCAGTCCCAGATCTAGTTAACACTTGGCTAGATCCATTAAAAAAAACACTTCCTGGGCCTATGAAGGCATTTTAAGGCAAATCTAGCAAAAATAAATAAATAATTCGAGCAACAGCTATTTTCCAGTAACAGCTACTAATAATAACCTCAAAAATCATGCAATCCATAATATGTTAGTGTAATAGGATTTCTGATATTCTCTAATGTATTCTTCTCTAAGTACTTGGATTTTTTACTTGTAATAAGATATGAATTAGTACACATTTCTATCCATCATATTATCATTTTTTTTTTCATATAATGCAATCACTTTCTTGAATTGTGAAATCCATTTTGGTTAGAGAGAGAGAAAGAGAGAGAGAGTTTGTAAGGCTTCCTGACTTGTTAGTTACTTTAGCGTCATATCTGTGAAAGAGAGCTTCCAACAGCAAATATGTCTTGGCTGATTGACCACATTTGAGATAAAGAGGAAATGTGTAAAGTGTAAAGTATTCTTTTAATTTCCTGTCATTCTGCTTCACCCTGGTTACGACGAAGTGAGTTAGAGCCAGAGTTCAATTTACAGTTTCAATTTACGCTATAGCTTGAGAAGTCCTTGCCTTCTTTCTTTTACATTTAGCTGAACAGATTGAGGTGACACTTTCTATTTTCTCACTTCCTAAAAGATTCCAAGGTTTCCGCTTCTGCCTTTTGGTCTGGTTCAAATTTAGCCAGAACGGATGCAATAATAGCCTGTTCAGTGGTGGGAATAGAATGAGGCCTTGAATATGAATAATTGAGGGTCTGAATGAACAATAACAAACACAATAATAATAGAATGTGGAGTGTTTTGAGTACAGAAAGGATTACATTTAATTCTGGACACTAAGACAGGAGTAGGGTAGGGAAAAGGTAGTGTCACTATTTAGAGGTGGAGATGGATGCAAGTGCAGATTTACTTTTAATTAATAGCACAACAAAACAGAACAAAAACTATAAATAGGCAGCAAAACACTAAGGAAAAGTTTGGACATAAACCAAATACCGTAAAAACAGCAACATAGACAATGCCAAAGAAAGACAAATGTAAGACAAAGAGTGCAATGCAAACTGTGGCTATATACACAACTGTAGTTCAGAGTTCCTTCTCTGATATACATGACAGAACCCCCAACCCAAAAGGCACTACTCCTGGAGCACCAGAAAACACTCCTTTCCTCGGCGGTCCTGGCCCCCTGGGCAAAATGTTTTCACAATCACTTAAGTCCCGAGGCAGGCATTGTTCAACAGATAGCAGGCTCCTCAAGGAGCAGAGGGGCAGGCATGAGGTTGTAGCAGGCTTGCTGGGATCACTAGACAGCACCCAGGCGTGGGAAGCTGGGTCATCAGTTTCAGAAGGGCGAGAAGGCTTAGCGACGTCCTCAGCAGAACAGGAAGGCAGAACTTGGTCAACAGACTCTGTTATGAGCAGAACTTAGTTGGCCGTGTTGTCGTCCTCAGACAGGAACTGGGCATGCTCTCTGAGGTTCAGATGTGGAGCGGTCTGTTCTGCACCTTAGAGAGATGACATGATTTCCCCGGCCTTGCTTGAATGCAGAACTATGGCTACTGCACAGCCAGTGGGAAGAACGAAGCTCAAGGCGGAGCCTTAGGGGGAAGTGATGTTCCTCATGATGGTAGAACAGGGATGCTGAGTGGCATCCTCAGACGAGCAGGGAGGCTGAACGATGTTCTCTGTTGACACAGCAGGCTGGACTATATCCACAGTGGGGGAGGGAGGGTGCGAGATGGTTCCAGCATGGACGGAAGGCTCCCCTTTGGTATATCCCATGACGGAGTACATCACATCGAGCCATTCCCAATTGTGCTTAATAAAGGAGAAATTTTCCCTCCTTCTCCCACCTTTGCTTTTCCTTTTCATAAAGGGCCTCTTGAACTCTAAAAAAATTCTGCTGCATTCATGATGTGGTCTTACATTCTGTCACAATTTAGAGGTGGAGACAGATGCAAGTGCAGATATACTTTTAATTAATAGAACAACAAAACAAAGAACTATGAATAGGCAGCAAAACACTTAGAGAAAGATTAAATATAAACCAAAGACCTTAAACACAGCACCATGGACAACGGAAAAGAAAGAAAAACATAAGACAAAGAGTGCAATGCAAACTGTGGCTATATACACATAAGTGCTTGTTAACAAGAACGTGATTCAGGTGCAGGTGGTCTTGTGACTGTGATGCAGTGAGGTGCAGTGGCTGCTGGAACTGTAGTTCAGAGTTCCTTCTCTGATATACATGACAGGTAGACACATGATATTTTACCACTATGTGAGGACCAAATTGGGGCATCCATTTGTTGCAAGTGTTTAGAGTTAACAGCTAATAATATAGGGGGAAAAAATTGGGTTCAAATCTAGATTCCAAAACAAAAGTATTGTAGAATAGAGGTAGGCACTTAATATTTTACAGCCATGTGAGGACCAAATTAGTGGCATCTATTTTTTACAAGGACATAAAGTTTACAGCTAAGCATATAGTCAAAAATTGGATATGATTCTGGACACTAAAATAATAGTAGGACAGGAAAGAGGTAGCAATGTGATATTTTACAGCCATGTGAAGGCCAAATGGGGGGGCATCCATGTGTTAGAAGTGCATAGAGTTAACAGCTAAGCATATAGGAAATTGGATTGCTTTCTGGATAGTAAAACAGGATTAGTGCAGGAAAGAGGGAGCCATGTGATATTTGACCAAATGGTGAGCAAATGTACAAATGTACAGAATTAACAGCAAAAAACCCAAAAAACAAAAATGGATGGAACCATATCCATATCTGACAGCGCCTCCTGTGGCTCTATGTGTGTATTGTGATCTCTCTGCACACCTGCCAGTAAAATTCATCAGATCAGTGTTGAGAGGAGCAGAGATACTCAATGGGTAAAAACTGTCTAATGTGCGCAATGGGACACTCCAAGCTGTAGCCTTCTAGGAAACTCCATCTGTGCAATACTAGATTTTTTTTGTTGTTGATTTGTTGATTCTTTACTTTCTTTTACTTTCCATTGTCAATCTTTCATGTATTATCATCCAATTTGCTACGATCTTCCAGAGTGACATCCATCTGTGCTTTTTAAATTAGCAGAATGTCTTGCCACATCTCCCTGAACTCCAATCTAATGTAATTTGCAGTCAGTCAGCTCAGCTTTGCACGGTTATACCACCGACATCATTCTAAAGATGCTCCCGCTGCTAGGGGTAGTTAGTGTGAATTGCGTTGTTACCTGAAGAGCCATTTGTGTTTGCTGTATTGTGCTTCACATGTCATTTTAATTGAACTGTAGTTTTCCACAGGTTCCAGACTGCCTGCAACCCTGTGTAGGATAAGCGGTGTGGAAAATGGATGGATGGATAACAAACTTGACACTAGGATAACAAATAAAATGACAAGAAAAAATTCAATAAGAAGAATAGTGAGAAATAAGAGGACGAGAAACTTGAAACATAGAAATAAGAAACCACAACATGCAATGACTAAGAACACATCATTAAAGCATGAGTAACTCTAAACAAGATATGTAGATAATACAATAAGTCATGTTGCAAATATCATAATTACAAAGTAGGTGCACTTGAACATAACTGCAATGTTGTAATTACAACTCGGGAACTTGTATTCTTTTTGTAATAACATGACAACAAACGTACATGTTTATGGACAAGCAGCTCTCACCTGAGGGGCCCCAGTTGGATTTGAGCTTAGCGAGTTTGTGCATAGTAGAAAATGGATGGATGGACTTTCATGTGGAATTGTATGGGCGAGATGTGCAGGCTGCACTTTTTTGGCACATTTTTACACAAAGTTTTTAGTACATCAAGACTTGTGTGTACACGTCTTCGCATTTGTCTAGATGGAGTTTCAAATCAGTCGTCTGCAGTCAGAGTTGAAGCCATCTGTCTTATGTATGAATTATAGACCACCTGTTGGGTAACAAGTTTGGTCACAGCAGATGAGGAAGGATGAAGGTTGAAGGTTAAACAGAGTGGAATTAACTCAGCAGATGTGTGTGTGTTTGTGTTTAGAAGCTGTGTGGACATACAGTATCCTCAGCTGCAGCCATCATTACCATGATGTCACTTTTAGATCCTGTACTTGCATTTCGCTTCTCATCTTCTCAGTTTTCATCACAGTCACATCACAGTGTTGACTATCAGCGTAATGACATGGAGATCAAAAACCCTAGCTGTGACTCAATATTTCTCTGATGTCTGTGTGTGTGTGTGTGTGTGTCATAAACACATCACCCTTCTCTGAAAGGAAGTCATACATTACCATTCAAATATCATCTAATCTTGAGTATAAGAGACGTTTGGCCCTTTTTCAGGCCTCTGGCTTCCACACATCAAGGAATATAGCTCTGTATAAATACACTTAAACAACAGGGTATGAAAATAATTCCCCTGTACATGAATCATCAACAAGTGAAAGCTCTCTCTAGTACTCCTTTGGCTAATAAGAAATACTGCTCCCAATTGCAGAAAGTTAGATTATTTATTTATTTATTTATTTATTTATTTATTTGTATATGTAATTTTTTTCTTTTTCTTGCTATTGTTGGTATTGTTATTATTATTGTTATTTTCATTATTGTGTTTCCTTATCTATCTATCTATCTATCTATCTATCTATCTATCTATCTATCTATCTGTCTATCTGTCTCTTTTTTTCTCTTAAATAAATTGTAATAATTTGCTTATTCACATTATTCACTCAGTTTCTTTCCACTCCTCTTTTTTTCTTTCCCCTCATTGCTTATTTATATCTACACATACATCGATCAGCCATAACATTAAAACTACTGACAGGTGACGTGAATACTGGTGATTATCTCATTACAATAGCACCTGACAAGGGGTGGGATATATTAGGCAGCAAGTGAACAATCAGTTCTTGAAGTTGATGTGTTGTAAGAGGGAAAAATGGGCAAGCACACAGATCTGAGGGACTTTGACAAGGACCAAATTGTGATGGCTAGATGACTGGGTCAGATCATCTCTGGGGTGTTCCCGGTATGCAGTGGTTAGTACCTACCAAAAGTGGTCCAAGGAAAGACAACCAGTGAAGTGGTCATGGGCACCCAAGGATCACTGATGCGAGTGGGGAGTGAAGGCTAGCCTGTGTAGTCCAATCCCACAGAAGAGCTACTGTAGCACAAATTTCTGGAAAAGTTCATGCTGGCTATGATAGAAAGATGTCAGAACACACAGAGCTTGCTGCGTATGGGGCTGCATAGATACAAAATGGTCAAAGTGCCCATGCTGACTCCTGTCTACCACTGAAAGCACCTACAATGGGAGAATGTGGCCTGGTCCAATGAATCATGTTTTCTTTTACATCATGTGGACAGCCTGGTGCATGTGTGTCACTTACCTGGAGAAGAGATGGCACCAGAATGCACTACGGGAAGAAGGTGGAGGAAATGTGATGCTCTGGGCAATGTTCTGCTGGGAAACCTTTGGTCCTGGCATTCATGTGGTGTTACTTTGACACACACCACCTACCTAAACATTGTTGCAGACCATGTACACCCATTCATGGCAATGATATTCCCTAAGGGCAGTGGCCTCTTTCGGCAGGATAATGTGCCCTGCCACGCCACAAAAATTGTTTGGGAATGGTTTGAGGAACATGACAAAGAGTTCAAGGTGTTGACTTGGCCAACAAATTCCCTGGATCTCAATCAGATTGAGCATCTATGGGATGTGCTTGACAAACATGTCCGATCCATGGAGGCCCCACCTCACAACTTACAGGACTTAAAGGATCTGCTTCCAGGATCTTGGTGCCAGATACCACAGCACACTTTCAGATATATTGTGGAGTCCATTCCTCGACGGGTCAGAGCTGTTGTGGCAGCAGAAGCGGGGCATACACAATATTAGGCAGGTGGTTTTAATGTTATGGCTGATCAGTGTATGTCATTTTATTATTTTTTTTTTCTTCACTTTTACAGTAATGGAAAAAATATCCCAGCATTAGCATTTTTAATATTTATTATTGACTTATTGTACTTATTTATGTGTTTCAGTGGTAACTTGAATTAAATTACTTTTATTCAAATAGTTCAAAGTAGCAACAAGTAGCCTGTAAAAAATGTCAAATGGCACCTAATGTAGATAGAAAGACAGTAGATAGAAACTTTAGAAAATTTTCAAAAAAGCTCAGTGTTTCCAGTATATAGCCAGGATATTACTGTAGAGTAAAAAAATGAGTGATGGATTTTCTTTATAAAATAAATCTATACTGAGGGGGGCTGTGGAATTAATTTTACAGATAATGGGATCGCTGGGTGTAAAAAGTTTGTTCTCGGTTAGGCTTACTTACAGTAGATCACTGTATAGTACGAGTAGTATTTGGGATCTACAGAGTTGCTTGCTGTTCTTACATGAATAACTACTTTCAGTTCCTCTGTCTTACAGTCTATCGTACAGTATTTCTGCCATGTTAAGGTTTTGTTTCAGGCCTGTGCTTTTCTGTTCAGTAAAGTTCATCAGCAACAAGAGTTCTGCATGTCGCTCTTCATTACCTACAGTACTTAATGAAAGCAAAGAAATGAAAAAAAAATGAGAGAGAGAGATCATGGACAGCCATCAGCACCATCTCTCCTTCTACAATCCTTTAGTCTACATCTATATTAAGCTGCTCTCTCTCTCTCTCTCTCTCTCTCTCTCTCTCTCTCTCTCTCTCTCTCTCTCTCTGTCTGTCTGTCTGTCTGTCTGCCCCAGATTGCAATGTCCATTTTGTGTGCATGTGATAATTTCTGTCTGGATGGGAAATGTTAAAGACAGATAGCCATGATGACGGGACACTTGTACTCTTTTTCTCGTCCGCGAACACCGTACAGTATGTCCAGGTCACTGCAGCTATTTACCCGGCAGCTCAGTGACAAATGACAAGCCAGAGAGAAAAATAAAGTTCACTGATTACTGATTTACTGTTACTGTCTGGCCACACAAAGTCACTTAGAACTTTTGAACCAGTTATGTGTGCATCAACAATTTATTTAAAATTTAGATGCAAGTGTGACTTGCATCAAGTGCAACACACTGGCATTGATTTTAACCTGCATTTCTGATAGCTTTCATGCCAGCAGCGGTACTGGAGTGCACGTGTATACTATATATGCTACCTTTGGATGGCTCATGCTGTGAATTCTGGATAGTGTGATAAAGTTGAGCAGTGGTGTACTACAGGCCATTTTAGTATTATTGTTTCCAAGTTCACATGGGTGAAATGAAACGAAGCTGCCAACCTTGTGTTTGACACATTCCATAACTCTTCCTTCTGATTAGCTTAACTTTTTTTGACTATTAAGTAAGCATGCTTCAAGTCAGTTTGGTTCCCCTTCGCAAACTTTGAGCTCTGTTTGCTACTACATCTGGTGCTGCTGCCTAGTGTATAAGAAGAGGTAGACCTCATAATGAATATTAAACAGAAATATTGAGAGAAGCAAAAGTCTTCTCACCAGCATTTTATATCACAATATTTGAGACAACAAAATCCTATATCATGCCTACTTAACATGCAAAACACGTCTACAAATGTAAAACTAATGTTATATGTAATAATGGATACTTCAGTAACATACTGTATGAGGAGCAAAACAATTCCCTAGAAGAATGCAGCCCAATGTGACATGACATTACTGTTACCATTCGGAAACAGAGAGGTATGCAGAAAAATATATATTATTATTTTCATAATAACAGCATGTCATGAAGTATGTTAATCCTCTTACACCACAGGAATCTGGCAATGATGACAGTTTAAATTAATTTAAAATCATCCTTTTTTTAAAAAAAAAAAAAACTTCGTATTTACATTCTTATTATATGGAATTATCACCCGCAGATTAACTTTTTAGATTCTGATCCAAACAGGGTCAAGGTCACACCAAGGTCAACATAGCAAGGTTTTTCTTCAACAGTTTCATTCCTGTTTGAAGGCATTGGTGTCCTTTGCCTTGGCCATCCACTGCAGTGGTGCGTGGTCCTTCACCAGAGAGAAGTGTGGACCTTCCAGGTAGTAGCACAACTCCTCGATGGCCCACTTTATTGCCAGGGCCTCTCTCTCCACAGCAGCATATTTCCTCTCAGACGGGGACAGCTTTCTGTTGATGTAAAGGACCAGGTGCTCTTCTCCGTTGAAAGTATGTGAGAGGACAGAGCCCAGCCCGGTCTCTGATGCATCCATGTGTACTGTGAAGGGCAGGGTGAAGTCCGGGTTACATAGTGCTGGGGCACTGGTGAGAGCCTCTTTCAGGGCTTGGAACACCTGCTCCACCTCTGCAGACCATTTCACCCTTTCCGGTTGTCCCTTCTTTGTGAGATCTGAGAGGAGGGAGGCTACAGAGGAGAAGTTAGGCATGAATCTGTGGTAATACCCTGCCAACCCCCAACAGGTACCCTGCCTTACCTGTTTTTTTGATGTAGGCCGAGTGTAGTCCTTAACTGCCTCGATCTTCTTTGCTTGTGGCTTTAGGAAGCCCCGGCCGATACAGTATCCTAGGTACTGTGCCTCGGTCAGCCCCAGGTGACACTTTTTTGGGCTGGCTGTCAGCCCGGCCTTCCGGAGCTCCTTCAGAACCTCCCTCAGGTGGAACACGTGATCAGACCAAGTGGAGGTGTGTATGACCACATCGTCCAGGTAGTCATAGGACTATGTCCATCAGCCTCTGGAACATTGCGGGCGCTCCGTGTAGCCCAAAAGAGAGAACCCGGTACTGCCAGTGGCTGCTCGCAGTACTGAAGGCAGTGTTTGGTCTTGCTTCTGGGGCCAGTGCTACTTGCCAGTAACCTTTTGTGAGGTCTAATGTGGATATGAATCAGGCTCTCCGTCATCACTCCACTAGGTCGTCCACTCGGGGGAGGGGATAGCTGTTGAACTCTGAGACCTGGTTCAGCTTCTGGAAGTCTTTGCAAAGGTGAATACTTCCACTGGGCATTGGCCCAACCATGATAGGGCTGGACCAGGGGCTAGAGGACTCCTCTATGATGTTGTCCTGAAGCATGTGGCCAACCTCCTCCTTGATAGCCTTGCAGCGGGCCTCCGGGATACGGTAGGGCCGTTGTCTAACCACAACTCCCGGGCGGGTCTTAATTTCATGGTGGTCCAGCTGTGTCATCCCTGGACTTGTTGAGAAGACATCAGTGAACTGGTCCACCAGTTCTGTCAGCTCCTGTCTTTGTGTGGGGGTTAGGTCCTCTCCGTGCCGGACCAAGGCACATTTGGTGTGAGCTGTGTCTAGGGTAGCAAAAGCAGACAACACTGGAGAAGGCTCGATCCACTTCTTCAACAAGTTTATATGATATCTTTGTGTGTCAGCTCGCTTACCGGGCTGCTGCAGGGGATAGTTCACGGTGCCCACACTCTCAAGGATTGTATACGGGCCTTGCCAACAGGTCAGGAATGTACAGGAGGTGTTCGGTACAAGCAGGAGCACCCGATCGCCCAGCTGGAACTCCTGTGGTTGTGTCATGCAATTGTATACCCTTCTTTGTTCCTCCTGAGCGGCTTTCAAGTGTTCCTATATGATCGGGGCTACTCGGTCAATCTGCTCCTTCATCTCTTGTATGAAGTCGATGACTGAGCAAAATGGTGAGGGCTGTTCCTCCCATGCTTCCCAGGCCATGTCCAGTAGTCCTTGAGGTCGCCATGCAAAGTGGAGCTCAAATAGCGTGAAGCAAGGATATGGATGCTTGAGGGCACTCCCAGATGGTGAAAAGGACATATGGCATGAGGAGTTCCCAGTTCCTCCCTTTCTCATCTACCACCCAGCGCAACATCTGTTTCAGGGTTTGATTAAATCATTCAATGAGCCCATCCATCTGTGGGTGGTAGACAGGAGCCTTCAGGTATTTAACCTGCAACAGCCAACACAGATCAGACATTAGTTTGGATGTAAAGGTCATACCTTGGTCTGTTAGTATGTCCTTTGGAATCCCCACACAGCTGAACAGGAGCACCAGTTCTTTAGCAATGTTATGGGAGGTGGCTTTATGTAGTGGCACTGCCTCAGAGTACCTGGTGGCGTAGTCCATGATGGCCAGGATATATTCATGACCCTGGGCAGATTTCGGAAGCGGCCCTATGAGATCCATGCCGATCCTTTCAAAGGGGATGCCTATGATAGGAAGGGGGATGAGGGGTGCTGGTAGGGGTTTCCTTGAAGTGGTGCGTTGGCACTGGGGGCACTGCTGACAGAAGCCTTGGACCTGTGTGTCCATTCCAGGCCAGATAAAGCAATCCTTCAGTTTCTCCAGTGTGTTTTCTCCCCCCAGGTAGCCCCTGAGTGGATGGGCATGGGCCAAGTACATCAGAAACCGGGTCCTTGTCTTGGGGACCACCAGGAGGTCACCGGTTTCTCCTCTGTGGATGGTCTTGTAATAGAGCAGACCCCCCTGACCAGAAATTAGGCTGTGGGGAGTCCTTGGTCCGGATTCTGGTCGACCACCTCGATCTGTTGCACCTGTGCCCTGCAATGTTTCACACGGTCGTCTTCTTTCTGCTCCCGTCCAAAGTTCCCCTGTCATTTCACCTGCTGGAGTACAGAATACATTGGGTTAGTAAATGTATGTGGCTCACCTTCTGCCGTGGCATCCCCCTCGTCCTGGGCCATGTAGGCCCAGGACCCGTGGAGCCTTCCCTCGTCATGGTGCTCTCTTGGCTGAGAGAGCTGGGCTGGTCGGGAACACCGGCCAGTCACTTCCCAGGAGTAGCGACACTGGAAGATCTGGAATGACACCAACTAGGAGTGGCCTGGTGCCTGTTTTGCCCTGAATGTGTACCTCGGCCGCGGGGACTTCCTGTGCATCTCCATGTACGCATGTAACCATGATGGTTCCTTTCCTGACAGTCCTTCGCAGGATCATTGGTCTGGCCAGGGTCAACATGCTACCAGAGTCTAGGTGTCCCTCTACCCATACTGTCAGGGTGGGTGCTTTGGGTGGGTTAGGTGTGCGGAGGGCACACCCTGCCAGCCAGGGTTTCTGGGCTTTTTGTGGGGTTTCCGGGTCTGGCTCTCTCAGCATGGCCTCGTCCCGGGGTTTTCTGTAGGCGGGGCGGCTTTGGTCATTCCTGCTCTCCCCGGTGTAGTTCCATTCTGGACAGCAAGGTGGGAAACTTCAGGGAGGGCTGAGTGCTCGTAGTCCTTAAAAGCCATGTTCCAGGGTGACCAAGGGTCGTTCTAGGGCAGTTGTCATTTCTTTGGGGTTGTTGGGAGCCTGTGTTCATACGGCTCAGCGTTCTGCAGGCAGCAGAGTTCTTATGAACCGGTCCATAGCTACCCTTATCACAACCTCAGTGGATGTGTTTTGGTCTGGCTGGAGCTACATCTTGGTGATGCGCAGGAGGGTGTCCATCTGTCCACGTGGAATGGCTCTGGGCTGGTAGCTCCACTGGTGGAACTCTGCTGCCGCTTGGTTGGGTGTTCACTCACATCGTGACAGAATCTCCCTTTTTTACATTTCCATAGTCGGCTGCTTCTTTGGGTGAGAGCGCGTAGTAAGCTGTGCGGGCTTCCCCTGAGAGTAGCAGGCCAAGGATGTGGGGCCAGTCCTCTCTGCCCTAGTCTTCACAGAGGGCGATCCATTTGAAGGCCTCCAAATAGGCTTCGATGTCGTCCTCCTGGGTCAGGTGGGGCAGAACTGGGCTTCTTGGTCAGGGTTGGGGAGAGGGGTGTCAGCAGCAGGGGCCATGGTCCTCTGTGCCAGGAGTTCTGGGTGAGCTGTTGCGTCACTGCCTGCAGAATGTTCGTCTCCAACAAGTGTTGCAGCATGGGATCCATTTGTTTCTGGGTGGGCGGGTCTGTGTTCAAGCCTGTATCCTCTACCAGTGTAGCAAGCTTAGACTGCAACGAGTTTTATTGAGCAGTGTGGGTGTGTGGGTGAGAAAAAGGTGTGGTGGAGTCAGGTGCTCGGGGGTTGGTGTTATCCTCGGGGTTGTAGAGGGCGTGATGGGGTCTCCCAGAGAAGTTGAGGTCCTGTTTGGAGGTCAGGGAGCTCTGGAGAGGCATTCAGGGAGCGAAGTCTTCTGCTGTGTCCATATCTTCTGTGAAAAATAGAAAACAGAAAGTTACCATGATTTCAGAGACCATGTCTCTCCCTTTGTTAGAGGAGATAGGCCCTTTTATATGATCCCGTGCTCTGCTGGATGGTGGAGAGCTGCCGCGTTGATCATTAGCCGCCAACCGTGTGTGTTTCTGCGGCCCTGTCTCGCAGCTACGGGCTCTCCGGCTGTCCGAAACATTAGTGGTGCTGAAGCAGAGCTGTCCTTTCAGCACTCTGATTGCAACCGCGAGAGAAGCGTTTTTCCTCTTTTGTGTGCCGGCTGCCGGCCTGTCGTCACAGTGCACATATGCCAAATGAATGAGCTCGAATGAGATCTAAAGCATCTGTGTGAAAGTGCAGGGGACCCTTCAGAGAGATGACAGACAAAACTGTGGCATTTCAGAACAACAAAATGAAAGCAGGAATGGCTTCTAATTAGCACTGAAAATCCTGTGCAAATCAAGAGCTCACACATACACAAACAACACTAATGTCATCAAAGACCAGTGTTACTCACTACCAGTGTTATTTCATGCTTTTGCTTTTGGAGCAATCTATTTAAGATCACATTCCTCACAGTTTTATACAATAAATTATGAGAGCTGCCACATATGCTGTCTGGATTTTAGTATTAAATGGATAGTCCAGAGTAATTCAACCTTCTACCGTATTCAGATTACCATGGCTAATAATGTTGATTGTTTATCTATAATGCGAAAAAAAAAAAAACCATTTATGTAAAAACACATTTCATGAATGCTTTCATGAATTTTTCAGTAAAAAAGTCTAAACATAATACTATAAATCTGTATATTTTGTATACTATATGTTTAATTGTATAGATAATATCCAATCTGTACATTGGCACACTTTTTAAGAGGAAAAGATTTTTAACATCTGAGTTTTCTAACCAGGGGTTTGCAGTGGTCAATGTAATTTTAAATTATATTTTAAAAAATGTAAAAAGTTATATTAATCATAACATTTCTAATAAAAATTCTAATAATTTCGCCTCACACCTCCAGGGTCTGGGGTTCGATTCCCAATGGGGCCATGTGTGTGCGGAGTTTACATGTTCTCCCCGTGCTGCGGGGGTTTCCTCCGGGTACTCCAGTTTCCTCCTCCAGTCCAAAGACATGCATGGTAGGCTGATTGGCGAGTCTAAAGTGTGTGTGTGTGTGTGTGTGTATGTGATTGTGCCCTGCGATGGACTGGACTGTCCAGGGTGTACCCCGCCTTGTGCCCGATGCTTCGTGGGATAGGCTCCAGGTTCCCGTGACCCTGAAGAAGGAGTAAGTGGTAGAAGATGGATGGATAATTTTGGAGGTAGTGGTGGCTTAATGGTTAAGGCTCTAGGTTACTGATCAGTAGGTCCAGGGGTTCAAGCCCCAGCACTGCCATGCTCTGGGTTACTGATCAGAAGGGTCGGGGGTTCAAGACCCAGTGCTACCACTATTGGGCTCTTGAGCAAGGCCCTTAACCCTCTCTGCTCCAGGGGTGCTGTATCATGTCTGACCCCATCTTCCTGGCATGCTGAGGTATGCAAAGAAAATAATTTCAGTGTGCTGTAATGTGATCAATAAAGACTCATTAACATTAATTTCACAAATGGAAAAGTTGCATGTTTAAAGTAACAATAAATAAAAACAACTAATTTTGTCATTTATTACAATTCACTTAATGTTAGCCTACTTAAAGTTCTAAGGGGTTCTTAAGAAAAAATATTTACTTTTTAGATCATAGTCTCTGATCAAGCATGGTTACAATAAAACCTTCATGAAAATATATACAGTATCTCACAAAAGTGAGTACACCCCTCACATTTTTGTAAATATTTGATTATATCTTTTCATGTGACAACACTGAAGAAATGACACTTTGCTACAATGTAAAGTAGTGAGTGTACAGCTTGTATAACAGTGTAAATTTGCTCTCCCCTCAAAATAACTCATCATACAGTCATTAATGTCTAAACCGCTGGCAACAAAAGTGAGTACACCCCTAAGTGAAATGTCCAAATTGGGCCCAATAAGCCATCTTCCCTCCCAGGTGTCATGTGACTTGTTAGTGTTACAAGGTCTCAGGTGTGAATGGGGAGCAGGTGTGTTAAATTTGGTGTCATCACTCTCACACTCCCTCATACTGGTCACTGGAAATTCAACATGGCACCTCATGGCAAAGAACTCTCTGAGGATCTGAAAAAAAGAATTGTTGCTCTACATAAAGATGGCCTAGGCTATAAGAAGATTGCCAAGACCCTGACACTGAGCTGCAGCACGGTGGCCAAGACCATACAGCGGTTTAACAGGACCGGTTCCACACAGGACAGGCCTCGCCATGGTCAACCAAAGAAGTTGAGTGCACGTGCTCAGCCTCATATCCAGAGGTTGTCTTTGGGAAATAGATGTATGAGTGCTGCAAGCATTGTTGCAGAGGTTGAAGGGGTGGGGGGGTCAGCCTGTAAGTGCTCAGACCATATGCCGCACACTGCATCAAATTGGTCTGCATAGCTGTCATCCCAGAAGGAAGCCTCTTCTAAAGATGATGCACAAGAAAGCCCGCAAACAGTTTGCTGAAGACAAGCAGACTAAGGACATGGATTACTGGAACCATGTCCTGTGGTCTGATGAGACCAAGATAAACTTATTTGGTTCAGATGGTGTCAAGCGTGTGTGGCAGCAACCAAGTGAGGAGTACAAAGACAAGTGTGTCTTGCCTACAGTCAAGCATGGTGGTGGGAGTGACATAGTCTGGGGCTGTATGAGTGCTGCCAGGACTGGGGAGCTACTGTACATTGAGGGAACCATGAATGCCAACATGTACTGTGACATACTGAAGCAGAGCATGATCCCCTCCCTTTGGAGACTGGGCCGCAGGGCAGTATTCCAGCATGATAACGACCCCAAACACACCTCCAAGGTGACCACTGCCTTTCTAAAGAAGCTGAGGATGAAGGTAACCCTATTGAGCATCTGTGGGGCATCCTGAAATGGAAGGTACAGGAGCACAAGATCTCTAACATCCACCAGCTCTGTGATGTCGTCATGGAGGAGTGGAAGAGGACTCCAGTGGCAACCTGTGAAGCTCACAGTCACAATTTCTTTGTTTGGAAATTAAGTTATAACAACTTTGGTAGGATGTCACAGGTCCTAATACACACCGCTACCCGCTACAACATCCAGTTTGCATTTTATAGTAGTGTATCTGTCTGTATCTGCATTCAGAATTATACCTGAAGTGGGCATGGCCTAAACATTACATTTTTGTTTTGTTTCATTTTACTAATTAATTATAGCACTTTTCCCTCAAGAAGCACTGGAAAACACTGGAAAAATCCTAGAGGTAGAAAAACCAGCACTGTCAGCATGGTGTGTGAATTCTGGCTCTGACAGTTACATCATTCCAGTTAATAATTGGTCTCAGCTAGAGATTTGTGTTGTTGTTTTTTTTTTTGTTGTTGTTTTGTTTTTTCCTTAATCCTGCTCACACAGCTATTATATAAGTGTGTACCTGCATAACACAATTTTTGCTCTATTTCCTAAAATCTAAACAAACTAGCCTAACATTGCAAAAGCATCAGGGGGCACAGCTTAATAGTTAGCATGTTTACCTCACACCTCTGGAGTTGAGGGTTCAATTCCCACTTCTGCCCTATGTTTGTGGAGCTGGCATGTTCTCCCCATGCTCTGGGGGTTTCTCTGGGTACTCCAGTTTCCTCTCGCAGTCCAAAGGCATGCGTTGTTGGCTGATTGTCATTTCTAAATTGTCCGTAGTGTGTGAGCGTGTGTACAATTCGATTGTGCCCTGCGATGGGTTGACACCCTGTCTTGTGCCCCAAGTTCCCTGAGATAGGCTCAAGGCTCCCCACAACCCTGTGTAGGATAAGCAGTACAGAAAATAGATGGATGGATGTGAATAAATCGTGTTTGTTAATGAAAGTGGTCTTTGTTTGTAGTGCGAGTTTTATATCAGACTCCTCACTGTCGCCCCACATGAAATTAAAAACCTCCAGTTCATGCAACTTTTCACTTATTCTACAGATTTGTGAATTTTTTTTTGCCAAGCTTTTTAAAAAAGGAATAAAATAAAATTAATGTGCCTCCTGTTTATATCTGTTTGTATCCATTTAGATAACATTATCTGTTCATACTAACGTATTCACATTCATTCGTAGTAAACAAATATATATTACGCGACCAACAGTTATATGGGGAATCATATAGGATCATTAAAAAATGAATAAAAAAGCAAGTCACACAGTGGCAGAATGAAAATCAGTGTAGAGGATTCATTGCAAGAACCCCGCTTGCTGACTGTAGAAGTAAATAATTCTCTTTTAATTGTAAATGCTAGCGTTATGATTCTCTCTGCCTCCATCTCCGCCTTATCTCAGCAAAGAGACATTATCTATTTGTGAATGAGAAAGTAAATCATCTCATGCTTGTGCAAGGTCACTGAGTCTATCTGTGTGCCTGCAGCTGTGGATTAGCTTCAATGCTAAGTAGCTAAGCCTGAGAACTTGCTTGCTGCAGTATTTACTGCGCTAGCTGGGAACATAGCAGACTTGGTTTTGGATTGTAACAGAGTTGAGGTTGAAATATTCTCAAAATAGTCTTAATATATAGTCTTAATATATAGTCTTAATATGTGCTTAGTTCGCATAGGCATTATGCGAACTAAGCACATATTAACTATATTTATTTTATGGGGGGAAAAAAACAACAGAATTAAAGATAAAAGGCAACTGATATTTGCCCAAAATGGTTGTACATATTGCCTTGTAAAGATTCTTTTAGCATATTTGCTCTTATTTTCTCTGTGTTTCTCTAAAACACTGCATGCCTGTTATGTTGCCTCTTTTACTTCTTCTCCTTCTACTTTTTTTTTGTCCCAATAGTGTTACCACAGCAACAGGGCTGCTGTCGTCTGAGCTAGGAGTCCTCTCTAGTAGCATTTTGTCGCCAGAAAAAAACTTGTTTGGGAAAAGCGTCTGTCATTTTGTGCCTGATGACAGCGTTTCATCAGAGGTGATGCACAACAAATGTTTCAGTCTTAACTGTTAGCAAGTAGAAACAAACACACCGTCAGGACACTATGAAAGTAGCGACCATAAAACATACATGATTTTTAGCGTAATAGCTAATAGGATGTGCATAGCTCATTTCATGCAGAGTCACAGTATCTTGGATAGAAATGGAAATCTCCAAACTGAGCACTGTTGTTTACTGATTTCTTTTGCTGCTACCATGTGACTGCTCTGACGGTGGACATTCAGTACATGAGGCCAATTTGGAAGTGGAAATTTCCAACCACTTGCATTGTATGTCCACCAGTTGCATCAGTGTACAAATGATTAAGCAACACAGTCACTGAGCAACAGAAATTTGTCTGGAATTAAGGGCAGAGCATAGAATGGGCTTTGTATTGTATTGTCAAGGCAAGATGTATTAGGATGCAATTTTAGGCGTAATTAGACCACATACTGTGCGAAAATGTGTGTTATGTACCAAACTGGCATACAAGTTTAATATGCAATTTAAGAACTGTGAATTCGGCAACACGGAAAGTGCACTTCTCCCTCTCATGTATATTCATCTGAGAAAGGCTTGCACAAAAAGTGGGGAGTTGACTCAGAAACAAAGTAGAGAAATGGAAAGCGTGGCTGAACTAGTGCCAACCAGTTTTGTGCCTGTTTTTGTCTGCCTACCAAAAACACGTCTAAATGAATCCCATGCATTTTACCAGTTGCATGGTTGTATCACACATTTGGGTTTCTTTTGAACAAAAGTGTTAATACTGCCTTTTAAGACTATCAATTTTGATCCTTTTGTCATGCATAACTGGAAATCCTGGTTATAGCACAAACAGTATACACACTTCATGGCCAAAGGTTTACAGACAGCTGAATATTACACCCACATGTGGTTATTCCCCAAACTGTTGCAACAAAGTTGGAAGCACACAGTTGTCTAGAATGCCTTTGTATGATGTAGTGTTACAATTTCCCTTCACTGGAACTAAGAGGCCCAAACCTGTTCCAGCATGACAATACCCCTGTGAACAAGCGAGCTCCATGAAGACAAGATTTGCCAAGGTTAGAGTGGAAGAACTCGAGTGTCCTGTACAGAGTCCTGACCTGAACCCCACTGAACACCTTTGGGATGAACTGGAACAAGGACTGCACCCCAGGCCTTCTCGCTTAACATCAGTGCCTGATCTCAATAATGCTCTTGAGGCTGAATGAGCACAAATCCACATGGCCATCCTCCAAAATCAAGTGGAAAGGCTTCCAAGAAGAGTGGAGGATATTATAACAGCAAAAGGGACATACTGTATATCAAGTCCAACAAACATTTTTTAACCCATTAAACAAATGGTATGCAGTTTAAGTATACACTTTTCTACAAAGTTTAAACTAATCAGAAATCAAATGACATATCATCTGTATTAATAATGCCCTCATTATTTACTTAAGAACTAAGAGCTTAATTTATTTATACATTTACACAGTCTTTGGCCTTAACTTGAATTTCCTGTTTAGTCCCGAACTTTTTGGCAGCTCTGTGGTCCACCATTTACAGTGGCTTTTAAACCACAATTTGCTCCACATTTTGAGTGCACTTAGTAGACCATTCCAGGCACAGTTAATTTCAGACACTGCTGTAAAAGAGCATGCATATTTCAAGTGCACAACTACATATTTTGACATAAATTACACTACAGTTCCTACAGTACATGGAACATTAAGGACTTATTCCAAGTGTATATGAGTGGAATAAAACAATAGTGTATGCTGTTATAGAAAATAACCAGTGACAGTGGTGGTTTGATGTGGTCCAACATAAAGCTGTTTATTTTCCAATCGGGAAGTGTACAGTACACTACAGCAATTTGTAGAGCAATTTGCCAATACAAACAATTCTTTCCCTCATGATTCATTTATAGTTACATTTAATGTTGTGTTGAAAACATTAAAATCCAGTCCTGTGGGTGCAGTTTAATCACCATGTTAGATCCATAGATCAATAGTGTCACATAATGGAGTTGAGGGTGTATGCAAATGCAGATAAGAGTTTTATTATAGGAGATATAGGCAGACTAAGCCAAATCATGAAACAATAGCATGGTCAAAACAAGCAAATGGTCAGGCAATCAGCAAACAGGATAAGTAAGACTAAGACTAAGACAAAACTCAAATAACAAGAACAAGAACCAAATCAAAACCAGGAAACATAAAGCCAGGACTAATGGCATGGTATACGACAGGGACTATGGCAACGTCGCAAAGTCACTGTGTTGAAACAGTCTCTATATACTGTTGAGTGAGTGTGTGTGAGATTGGTAACAGGTGTGTGTGATAAGAACTCAGGAGAAGGTGAACATGGGCGTGTGTGGGAAGTGTAGTCTTTGGCCATGTTTGTAGTTCATGGTGCATCCTGGGAAATGGAGTCACTGGTTTGCTGTGATATGACAAATAGGGTTCAAATTTTAGAGGACAACTCACATTTAGAGACAGACATCATAAAATTCCACAATAGCTTAAGATAGCTTATACATATATATTTTTTTTCTTTAAAAGAATGATTTAACTCTTTGAAAGAGAAAATAGTGTATTGGAGATTATGAGGTGTTTGGCAAAGCCAGCCGATGCTGACACAAGCATATTTAGTAAAGTAAATGGAAAGTCGGCATTGTTGTTCATCCCTCTGTGGTTTGAATAGATACCAAGTGCATTATTAGCATTTTTATGAGTAGGATTTAAAGAAGCAATTGGTTCACTTCTTAGTCTCTGACCTAGTGAACTAGCATAAAGATATGTTTTTGACAGAGACCACAAATATTCAGGAATCTATAAGCTATGTTTGAATAGTAACCACCAATATATTGTATGTAAAAGTTCCACAGGAGAACATTTTATTATAATGCCTTGAACATCCGAAGTGAATGAAAACCTGCATTTAACCATTCAGAAAAATTTATATCTGGTAACAAAATCAATTTTTTTTTTTTTTTTTACAAGAATTCTGTACTGACAATGGCTGTACTCTGCTTTTAAATGAATAAAAAAGGTTGAAAATACAAATACAAATACACTATCATACATGCTAACGTTTTACTTAAAATACATTTTTACATTCAATAGTTAAGTTGGGTAACAGGGTTTGGCGTTCAAAGTGATTTGTCAATCAATATCACAATATCATTGAAAAGAATGATAAATAGATTGAAAGCACTTAATGTTCTTTTCCTCGTGATCTTCACGAAATTTGGATTATGTTGAAGATGAGATGGGGAATATTCCAAATATTTGATAGGGGTGAATATGTTCAGGTAGCAAACTTAAGTGAAAGTGAATGAGTGGAACTAAAATGTACATGTTTCATAACCTAATGTATAATGGATGACGAATAGAAGCAAATTTAATTACATTTAAAGGTAAATCGGTACATGCAAAATGCTGTTTTCTAAGCACCGTATTAATCTTTGAAACAATGTATCTGAAATATATGTATATAATATATATATTTAAAATGTATTTTACCTTTACATTACATAAAGTATATATTTGTAAATATGTTATCAGTGGGACACAAATGGCACTGTAATCATGAAACCCCCTTTCCAGTCTTCTCTTTATATCATTAATCTTGGTTTTATTATTACAAAATTCACACAATATTGGCTAAAAATTTAAGTTCCAAATGGTTATGGTTGGGAGGACAGGATGTGTTCCTGGTAATTGTTACATATTCTATGTAATGGAGGTTAGGACAGATGCAAGTGAAGTTAAAGACTTTTATTTGAGAGAGACAGGCAGACAAATCCAAATCATAAGACAAAAGCATGGTCAAAAACAGGCAATGGGTCAGGCGATCTACAAACAGGCATAAACAGGGCAAGATTAGAATCATGAAACAGAATTGAGGGACCAGGTCGATGAACATGAAACAAAACGAGAAACAAGGAACAACCGCTTGGTAAGGAGTTAACACTCAATACTACGCAAGGTACAAAGAGACACAAGGGGTTTAAATGACAAATGTAATCAGGGGTGAAACACAAGACAGCTGAAAACAATGATGTAACACCTATGGGAAACAACCATTGACAAGACAGGGGTGGAGACAGGACAAAAACCATAACAAAAGCACATGTAGAAAGTAAACAAAGTCAATGTCACTGAAGACCCAAAAGCGTGCGTTCACTAAGAGCTCGCGCATCTGCTCGTGCTTCAAGCTAACACATTGATCTCACACTTCGGGTCTCCGAGCACGCTGCATTCTACAGCGCTAGCTTGAGGGGAAATTGTGATAGTTATAGCCTTTTTTTTTCTACAATATAATTTGTATCTACTCAAACTCTACATGATATCCACAGCAATGTCTGCTATTACAAACTGTGGAATGGACATGCTATAGTGTTTTTCTGGGCTTCCTTATTGATGTGTCCCATGCTGAGAATGCATTACTGACAAGAGCACCTCTGAGACAACTTGTATCCCTGGAGCATGTCATCAATTCCTTGCCATTCTCACAGTTAAAGTTGTTTCCTCAAGAACTTCTGTTGCCATGGAGATCAGAGATCAGCATGATCATACAAATGTGTGACCACAGAAACAAAGGGAGCCTGGTGAGCTGAATTTGTCATTATAGGTTACAGGTGTTTCTCAACATGTGTTCTTGTTTGTTCTTGTGTTCATTTATGCTGCCCAAGTTCAGTTGCCCAAAAATGCAAAATAGCTAAATACCCAGAACATTAAACAGTCATTGATTGATTGATTAAATGCAACATGAATGAATCAAGTTGCATTTATTGCAATAATAGTGACAGCAGATGACTGTCAGCTTCTAAAGCTCTTCTATACCTGATGAATTCTGGGGAATTAAAGAGTAATATTGAGTAGTAACATGGTCATTGAATATTTGCTATTTTGGTACAAGCAATGTAATGTGAAATATTGTACTGACATTCAGAAATAGGCTCTGGTTGGCTAAGTTACCTCCTGAAATAATTTCACCCTACATAGAAGTTGCTAGCACCAGTAGTAGGACCTCTCACTCTTGTACACAAGTGTTTTCCATTTTCATGGAGTTCTTTCTTACAACTTCACAAGAACATTTGTTTCCTGAATACAAGTTCATTCTTAGCAGTTGGGCTGTTGTGTAATGCCCACATCTAGGGGGCATTACACAACAATCTACCTTGCTGGAAAGAAGGACAACCAAGACATGAAATGAATTAATTATTTTGTTCTTGCATGTCATTTTAGGGTTGTCATGATATGATTAGATTGTTTCCATACTTCATGGACTTAAAAAATACCTATTTCCTGCTTTAGAGTGGTGCAACAGAAAAGCGTTCTCTGTATTGTTGGGTGATCGTGAGCTCAAATCCTGATGTTGGTATGGAGCCAAGGGAACAAAATTAACTGTGCACACTCAGTGGAATGGATGGCATACTCTTGCTTCCTTCTCAATCACACGTTGATGCTATATCCAGATTGTGTATGCAGAAGAGGGCAGATAGCGTGTCCCTGCAAATGCGTTACATTGCCTTATGATGCAGCAGGAGCAGCAGACTGAAAAGATGTCTTTACTGTAGTTGTCTGGCTTCATGTTTCTCAGGAAAAGCATTCACCCCTGGCTGGTAGCTGTCGTAAGATAGAAGAGAGCTGGCTGGTAGGTAGGAACTGGCAAGTGACCATGAAACTGGGGACAAAACAGGGGATCAAAAATCATCGGTTACACTTCAAATGAACATGCATTGTTGGGGGTTCAGTTGTAATTGTATCACTAGAAAAACCAGGCAAAAACTCAAATGGCATGCCTTGATACCAGGTCATACAATCAGGTCAGCCAGAACAACTCTGGAGGTGATTGTGAACAGTAGGTGCAAAAGCAATCTGAACAGTGTGCAGTCATAACAGCTTGTTGTTGAAGGTTCTAGATTTAAATTTGTTTATGTAGCAAAAACTGTGAAACATTGCTAAATGATACAACTAATAATCCGGCCAATGCCTGTAACTAAATTAGTTGGCTTGTGTACTTGTGAAGACTTACAAATCATTAGACCATGATGGTCTAGAGCATCCACAATCACAGGGTTGTTGAAACCAAGGAAACCTGTGGCATGGCTACTTGACTGTATTTGTCTGTGACCCCAGACAGAGGTTAATGACTCTCTTAGCCAGCAGTCCCTCCTAATTCTGCCTGCAGTGTTTCCTAATTAAATATCCGTGTTCTTTGCAAGCTTCGCAAATGAGCTATCCAGCCCTGTGCAGTGGGCACTCTTGTCAATGCTAATGGAGACAGATACAGAGTGAGAATGAGAAAAGGAACTAGATTCAGGCAGACAAACACAGCATCAATCATACCTTCATTCTCTTACTGTCTTTACTATACAGTATAAGCTTCTACAGTTAATGGTTAATGGCTTCCTACAGTTCCCACAATGCTGTTAGACTACCCTGTGATACTGGTGCCAGTGGGAATTAGCCCTAGCTTCCCTAAATCCAACATAGAAGTAGTGGAGAGCGCAAACACTGGACATACAATTGCAGAATGTAATGCAGCAATGCTTTATGCTGCATTCGACTTAACTCATAAGTGGGAAATATGAACTTGGAATTACATAATTTTTGAGCTTGGTGCAGTCACAGTATACAGAAATTGATGCCTTCATGAAAGCATGTGTTTTGTTGGTAACCAGGTAATACTAGTGATCATTTACATTTGTGGCATTTGGCAGACACCCTTATCCAGAGCTACTTATATTTATCTCATTTTTTATATAACTGAGTATTTGATGGTTAAGGGGCTTGCTCAAGGGCCCAGCAGTGGCAGCTTGGTGGTGCTGGGATTTAAACTCACAACCTTCTGATCAGTAGTCCAACATCTTAACCACTTGATCATGTGTTTATAGCATAGCTACTTCCTCAAAACAACTAATGTATCTATGTTGATTGACCTATAGTAAATACTACAAGAAGTCTTTAAAATAGTAAAGTGATATTTTATTTACTGTTGACACCGTGAGCAGCTATGTTGACATAGGAGTTGAAAACTCCTTCCAAATATTCCAAACAGATATTTCAACTTGAGGGGGCATTTTCTTTGTGTTTATCTAGGTTGGAAATTCAGAGTTATGAGCTTTAGACAAACACAGCATTAGTCTCGCCTCGGCTCGGCTCAAACAGGTTCCAAAGTTTATACTTCATTGCTAATATCGTAATAAGCACCATTCTGCTTGTCAGCTCATAGATCACTAACTAGCTGAGCCAACTACTTCAATATAAGCATATATAAAGAGTTTTCTTTATGACAGTCTCCTTTACCATAGCCATTCCTTTTCAGACCATTCTAATGCTAACATCATACACTGTTGCACCGGTTGTGTATGTTGGGGAATGTTGGGTCACTGTAGCAAAGGTTTGACTCATTTTTCCAATGAGATGGCAGATCTCCAAGAGCCCGACTCTATTTTGGCACCCAATCTCTTTTTGTAGACACTCTATTTCAGATAGAACCCCATCACAAACCAGTGGGAGTCATCTGTTTTATTACTAAAAGACTGTCTCAGAAAAGCAACTCTCCCCCTTTTGACCCTGTCTTCATCCACTTAACGCGAGGTAGTACACTGACCCCGGATATATCTCTGCTTGCTCAGAGGCAGATTCCCCCAGCCTTTGCTGTCATTAATCCTATAGTAAGGATGGGATGTGTGTGGGAATCTTGATTTCAGACAGAAACTCACCCTAGGCATTGACTTCATCATTAATGCATCATTCAGGATTACATTTTAAAAATACCAGAGGATCACTGTCAATGACTATTTAATGGTATAAGCTATCTGTAAATGTATTTTTTTTTTCAAAGACAAGCACATTGTCTGGCTAATTTGTTGTGGTGTAAGTCTGACTACGAGAGCGTAAGCATAAATTGGCAGCCGATACTAAACTGTTACATTGGATGGACTTCTGTGGTTTTGCAGCTCCTCCAGCCAAGGTTACCAACACTTAGAGTACTGCTAATGAGCTGTCAGAATGAGGGAAAGAGAGAGAGAGAGAGAGAGAGAGAGAGAGAGAGAGAGAGAGAGAGAGAGAGAGAGAGAGAGAGAGAGAGAGAGATGCAGAGAGAGAGATGCAGAGATAGATTTAGAGTAAAGGAGGAATGGGTAGGGAGCTAAAGAATAAGCTAGTGTCCTTAAGAGTTCATGTAATTTCTTTAAAAGAGAGATGGCTAAAGTAAAAAAAAAAAGAAAAAAAAAGAATTGGATTAAAAGGAAATGGGGCTCTTAAGATCTTAAGAACACTCTTATTACAGTGTATTTTTATACTGAAGGACAGGACAGGAAGCTGGTGTGGTGTGTTTGGCCTTATGAGAGAAAGACCCCTGGAGAAGGGCCTCTATTTTAAGTACAGTTTTGATTTAGCTAGCTATTTCACTTAAACTGATTATTCGATGCTTTGTTTTAGAGCATTATAGCTATCAAGCTACTTTTAACCTTTCACTGCAACTCTAGCATGCTAGCTACTGTATAATTAAGTAAAGAATGAAACATGATTCAGGCTGTTATAGAAAAATAATCAACAATGGGGTGGTGTTGATACTTACACCACAACAATTTGCCAATGCTAATATATATATTTTTTACATTTATAAACATTGGGCCTCATTTATCAAGTTGAATACTATTCATTAAAATCCTGTAAAAAAAAAAAAAAAAAAAAAGTATATTCTATTCCTACTCCTGAGATTAACTCATGCAAACCTCAACTTGATCAACCTCAAATTGTATCATTTACATGGATTTCTGAGTAAATTAAGACAAATAAAATGAATCATGCAATTATGACAAAAGCAATAGTGATGTACATATATATGGAATGGTCTGTCTGAGCATAGCCATAAGCTGTAAACAAATACCTCAGCTAACGGAAGATTTAGTGCTGAATGTTATAAACATTATAAATTATTCAATGTTTAGTGAAAAAAGAAATGTACTTCTATCTTGTGATCATTCATTTTGTGCACCCAGCTCATTTTTTGTGCTCAATTTGTGCACTTGAACTTTTATGGAGTTTTGTGTGCATGGCTACCTGCAAATGAGATGTTTACATTAAGGGTGATTAACATACAGCAGTAAGTATGAAGAAAATCAGTGTTGCAAGAAAGGTTTGTAAATCCAGACATAAATTTTTTGTTTACACAAACATTTACACACAACTTTACAAAAAAATTATAAATGAGGCCCACTGGTCATCCTTTGGGGGCACGTTGGCTTAGTGGTTTCCTTCGCACCTGTGGGGTTGGCGGGTTCAACAGTCAAACGCTTTGTGCCCCAACTCCCCTGGGAGAAGCTCCAGGCTCCCTGCAACCCTGTGTAGGATAAGCAGTATGGGAAATGAATGGTTGGATGGTAAAGTGTCCTTCACAGCAACCTATTTGTAAAGGCCTTTGAGGACATCCAACCATTTTCTGTACTGCTTATCTTTAACAACAGGGTCGTGGGAGCCTGGAGCCTATAACAGGGGACTCGGGGCAAAAGGCGGTGGCCACGCTGGACAGGGTGCCAACCAACACTTGTATTTAATTATTTAAACCTTTGCTTTCTATCCATATTTGCAAATATAATATCAGTTGGACACAAATGACAGTCATGAACTCACCCAAATAGAAGAACATTAGCTAACAACATAACTAAATGGTAGCAACTTGTAAACCCACTGAATTAGCAGTTTAGCTAACACTTGCCCCTCAGATCCTTAATTTTCTTGATTTAAGATGGCAGCAATCCTGACATTCAAATGCGACACACTCAGTTTATTCATTCATCTGGAGTAAGCATTGGGGTCATGGTGGTTCATGGGAACACTAGCTGTGAGGCCAGTCCACCATCACCACACACACACACACCCACACACACACACACGCATACACACACACACACACACACACACACACACACACACACACACACACACACACACACACACACACATACATTCACACCTAATGGCAATTTAGCATAGCCAGTCCACCTACTAGTATGTTTCCAGGGGGTGAGAGGCAGGAGGACAGATTGATTTTTCTCAAGTCAATGAGCTTAACCTTAAAATCGTTCTTTCCATGATGACAGCATAGCTTGTGTGTTTGTTGTTTTGCCCAATGAGTCACCTGCCTTTTCATATCCGTGGGTGGAGAGTGACATTGTCACCACCTCAGTGTTCTGTCTATAGGATATCGGTCCTAATAGTTTTAGAGTGGAGTGTGTGGGTTATTGTGTGGCTTCAGAAAATCATGGATTTGGGTTGAGAAAGAGGAAGAAAGTAAGCGGGAGAGATAAAAAGTGGGAGCGATAGAAGGAAAGCAGGAACCTGAGAAGTGTACAGTCAGGAAACTGGTATACTAAGATAGCTCTGAGCTCCTAAACACATTTTTTGTTTGAGTGTTTCTTTCTTTCTTTCCCAGTGGTGTCTTAGCGGTTAAGGCTTTGGGTTACTGATCGGAAGGTCAGGGGTTCAACCCTGGCACTGCCAAGCTGCCACTGTTGGGCCCTTCAGAAAGGCCCTTAACCCTCTCTGCTCCAGGGGCACTGTATCATGGCTGACCCTGTGTTCTGACATGCTGGGGTATGCGAGAGAAAAGAATTTCACTGTGCTGTAATGCACACATGACCAATAAAGACTCATTATCATTCTTTCTTTCTTTCTTTCTTTCTTTCTGTAAAGCTGCTTTATGTCCATTGTTAAAAGCACTATACAAATAAAATCAAATTGTGTGTGTTTGCGTGCATGTGTGTGTGTTTGTGTGTTCATTCATCTCTGTATATATGTATGGCTGTTTGTTTAAGGGCAATAACTGAAATACGTTTTTAGTGTAGCAGTGCTGGTGATGCTGTGTGTGTGTGTGTGTGTGTGTGTGTGTGTGTGTGTGTGTGTGTGTGTGTGAGTGAGTGAGTGTAATGTCAGGGTTCTGTATCAAAAACATTCACACACAATCTAACTCCATTTTCACTTTACTTCAGGCTGCCATCGCCGCTGTGACCTTTATGAAGAAATGGAGTAAGTGAGATGAGGAAAGAAGAACGTGTAGTCCATAAACTGTGTCAGTAGCACTTTATTTAGTCTGACTCAAGGCTACAGTTTCAGTTCTGCTCGGTAAACACACATTAGAATGTTCTAGAATAATGGACTGTTTAATTCTTTTTTCTACATCTCATCTGTATCTTCAGTTCAGTCTTTTTTTTTGCCACACTGCTTGGTGCTCACTCTTGTCTTTCCAGTTCCTCTTTGCATTTCTGTGCTGCTGTATTTTTAATATCCAGAGAGAAATAAGGAATTAGTTTGTTTGGATGTGGGTGAAGTGTATCAAAGTATAAGTCCCTACATCATTTCCATTTTTCTTTTTTTCCATGCATATTCTCTTTCGATGCTCAGTTGTCTCTGTTTATCGGTTACAAAGATTAATAATATGATGCCTTATGGAAAAATCACCTGTATTTCACATGTAATTATATGTTTGGCACCTGTGATTATATGAGTAGTAAGTGACTAGGTGGAAAAATATGTTATGTCCTGAATTTACATGTGGACTAATGCTACACGTGAAGTAATCATTTGACATCATTTTAATAATATATGATATATAAGATCACTGATCCCTCATGATCATGTGAAAATAAACAAATTCTGTAAAAATCACATGGAAATAAATCAGTCAAAACAATTGCATGTGAATAAACTAATCATTTTTAAAAAATCATGCGTGAAAAACAAATTGTGTAAAAAAAATCACATGACAAACACATCAGGTATACATAAATCACACATGAAAAATAATCTTGTATTTAAAAAAAACATGTTAAAACAAACTGATCATATGTTAAAAAAAATTTAATCACGAGAAAAACAAATAATATGTAAAATCAATTCTGTGAAAAAGAATCGTATAAAAAAATGTGAAAATCAAACGTTAAAAAAAATCAGACGAGAGAATAAACAAATCATGTGTAAATAAAATCAAGTGAGAATAAATGAATCTCGTAAAGAAACTCACATGTGAGTAATGAATCACATGCAAAGTAAATTAGTAAGTAAATCAGTCATGTAAAAATCACGTCATTGTAAATTAGTTGTGTAAAAATAAACACGTTTATACATACGTGTAAAAATCACAGGAAAATAAATGGATCATGTATAAAATTCACATGACAATAAACAAAGCATTTATTTAAAAAATCCCATGTGAAAATAAATTGTGTAAAAAAAATCGCATGGGAATAAATAAATCTCATGAAGAAAATCACGTGAATAATGAGTCATGTAAAGTTACTGAATAAGTAAATTAGTTGTGTAAAAATAAGCAAATTGCATAAAAAATTCCATATGAAAATAAACAAATAATGTGTGAAAAATCACGTGACCAAAAAAAAATCACTTATAAAAATCATGTGAAATAAATTAATCGTGTATAAATATCCTATGTGAAAATAAACAAATCATGTGTAAAAAAAAATCTCTGGAAAAACGAATCATAAGTTTAAAAAAATCATATGTGAGAATAAACAAATCATGTAAAAAATGAATAAATTATGTGTAAAAAAGTCACATGAAAATAAAAAAAATATAAAAAAGACACGTACTGTATATAAAACCACATGCACTACACATGAAAAGGTATAAAGCATAACGTGGACTTTGCGTGAATTTTCTGAAAGGCTTAGTACAGTGAACATTTTAATGTTCCTGAAAGCTAAAAAACAAAACCTAAACAGTCTAAAAAGAGTCTAGGTTAGCTTGGTAAGATCATGCAATTTAAAACAACTCTGACTAAGATAAAACGCTTACTGAAAATATGCGAATGAATGAAAGAATTAATTTTGTTTTAGTTCTAAGAAGATAATGAACTGTCAGCGTTAGTGTGTTTTAATGAGTATAATTAACTTTGGCTTGTGGACCAGCCAAGTGAGCGCCACATTGCACATGTCTGTCCAAGTGGACTTTGACTAAGATTTTCATTTTCTTTACAACGATCTGCGTCAGGGTCTCTCTTGTGTTCTTTACTCCTCTGTTTCTAAGCTCCTCACTTCCTCCCTAGGTGTTCTTGTTGTTATATCTTGTTTAAATGCAGGAAGTACATTTTGTTACCTTTAAAAGGGAACTCACCGTTGCGTGAGCTCCACGCTGTGAGAAGTGCCCTCGTATGTAACCCATTTATAGGCCTGCCGTGATCAGGTGATGTAGCAATTAAGTGCGTTGCGTGATATAAAAACAGCACCTGTGAAGCGCAACGTCAGCCTCACTATCTTCAGCGAGACTGCATGTCAGTCATTTGTGTAAAGCTTGCAAAAAGACTCTTCATTTCCTCTCTATCTTTTCAAAAATAAAAGAAAGAAAAAATCTCTTACTTTTCTGTCCCTTTAATAAAAAGAGAGAGAAAAGTATGAACAAGAGAGAATTCAGGAAGTTTGTCATGCCTTGTTCCCATTTCATCATGGGTTGGGGACAGACACACTTTCTGTGTGAAGTGTCTAGTGATGGAACACGCCATGGCAGCCCTCGAGGGGTCTGACTGTGTGTGTTGTGAACGCTCCACTCATGGCTCACTCTCTTCTTGTCCAAAGGGAGTTGGGTTTCAGAATCTCCTGGATCTGGGCCGGTTGCTGCAGAGGCAGCCAGCTGGCTCAGGTCATGGGGATCTCATATGGATCTGGAAGAGGAACTGGAGACGAGCGCTGCTCGATCTCTTGCTCTGTCTTTCAGGTCCGCCTCTCTGCCGGATTTTGGAGCTCGTGTTGAGACTCCTCCTTCCTCTATGGAAAGCCAAAACACCCTTTCTGACTCCGAGGAGCCACTATGGGGTGCCATTGCACAAAAACAGAGAGCAGCTCTCAAGCATATAAAGAGCTGCTTGAAGTGATTACTAGGGCCGTTGAAAAATTAAATCTATACTGGCCTGGGGAAGAGGAAGTGGCTCGTAGCAGGCTGGATGAGCGCTTTCATCAATGTGAAAATAAATCTCCCTCACACTACAGAAAACTCCCTGTTTTTTTTTCCAGAAGTGCATGATGAAATACCACGCTTCTGGGGAAAACTATATACAAGCCGTATTTATAAACCAGCGACATCGGATTATTTGTCCATTGTGGGGAGTGAACAGCATGGCTATTTATCTATGCCGAGGGGGTAGGAAGCGCTTGCGAGCCACCTCTCTCCATCGATGGCAGGTATTTTAGGGCTTTGCCTTCCAAGCCATGTAAGGCCGCCTTGGCGTTGGTGGGTAAGGCCTATGCGGCAGTGGGTCTTACTTGTGGGTCAGTGCAGACAATGGCAGTGTTGTAGGCTTACCAAGCAGACCTGCTGAGTGAGCTCGACACTGGGGAGGGAATGGGGACCGAGACAGAGCTTAGTCGAGGCACGGATTTGACTCTCCGGGTGACCAAGCAAATGACTCATCATATCGGCTGTTCAGTGGGTAGCTTGGTTGCGGCGGAGAGGCAGCTATGGCTCGATGTCTCAGGGATGGGGGACAAAGATAATATCTAACTGCTGGATGCCCCTGTTGAATCTTTCGGCCTGTTCGGTGGTGCAGTTAATGCCATCTCTCACAGGTTTTGCGAAGCAAAACAGCAAACAACGGCATTCAGCCAGTTCCTTCCCCATCGTGTCCAGTTCACCCAGGCATCCATGAGTGGAATCCGGGCCAGAGCTAGTGCGAGGGAGGCACAAAAGGCGAGTGCGGTGGCCCGCCTTCCCCTGCGGAGTGCCAGGGGGACCGGGTGGCCATAGTCGCAGCCTGCTAATCTGAGAATGACCATAAAGGCCAAGTAGACAAAGAAGGAGTGGGCCTGATGGGCCACAGAGGGATGTATCAGGGGCTATTAGTTGCTAGGGCAGATAGCCCCCAGTACTAAGACCAAGTTTTCAGTCTTCTCTGGTCAGCAAGCTGTCAGGGCAACAAAAATCTGATGCTCCAAAAGAATGTGGAAGAGCTAACTTTACTAAAAGACCATCTGGTAGTGTGGAAATTACTGCCAAATGTGTCTCCATGGGTTCTGTCTACCGTAGAAAAGGGTTGCTGGGTTCAGTACAAAGCGCGACCCCCCCTGTTCACCACAGTAGTCAGCACAGAGTAGAGTCTGAAATTAGAGCATGAAGTAAGATCCCTCTTAGACAAAGGGGCCATAGAACATGAACCCCATTCCCTGAGGGAGGGAGGTTTTTGCAGCCGTTATTTTATTGTCTGCAAAAAAGATTGGAGTATGCGGCCAATTTTAGATTTGTGTCAGCTGTACTGTACTCTTCGGACATACATGGTCAAGATGCTGACGCTCAAACTTAGAGTTCTACAGATTCAATTTTAGGACTGGTTTGTGATTTTATAAGACGCATATTTCTTTATAGAAATATCACCTAGTCACAGGACTTCCTGAGCTTCGCGTTTGGAGACAACGCATACCAATGCTGGGTTCTTCCCTTCGGGCTAGCTTTATCCCCTTGCACCTTCATAAAATGCATGGATGCTGCTCTGTCTTCCTTGTGCCTCCAAGGAATCTGTGTACTAAACTACCTGGATGACAGGTCAATTCTAGCACAATCCAGGGAAGTGGTGCTTCAACATTGAGATGTTGTTCTCACCCACATGAGCAAGATAAAGCTGGGTCTGTGCATCCCCTCCAGTCTCTCATAGAGAAAAGCAGCCAACATCATATCGTTGTGCCTTTTGCACATGTGACCGTTTCAGTGGTGGATGAAAAATCATGGGTTTTGTACAAGGATGAAAGCCTCTGGTCACACTCTAGAGGCGCCTCCTTATCGCAAGACGGTAATGACAGATGCCTCCTCATGGGATGGGGTGCAGTCTTAGATGGCTGTCCAGCTTGTGGTCTTTGGAGTGGCCCTCATCTGGAGTAGCATATAAATCGGCCAGAGATGCGGGCTGTATTTCTAACACTGAAATTCTTTATTCCTCAATTGAGAGGTCAACATGTGTTAGTTGTGACAGACAACACAGTGGTTGTCTCATATATGAACCACCAGGGAGGGTTATGTTCACCCCCCCATTCAGGCAGGTGCTAATTCTGCTCTGGGCAGAGGGAAAGTTCTTGTTAGTGAGTGCAATGTACATTCTGGGCAACCGGAATGTGGGGGCATATCCTGTCGAGGCAGGGGCTGAGGTCCAGGGGTTGGAGATGACATCAATTGGTGGAGTCCATATGACGGAGGTTCAGCCAAGAGGAAGCAGATATGTCCCCCTCTGAGGAGACAACACACTGCCCGCTGTGGTTCGCCCTCACTCCTCCAGCACCACTGGGGCTGGATGCCATGGTGCACACGTGACTGAGGTCACGTCTGTATGCTTTTCCCCAATCGCTCTGCTCCCAGTTCCAGCAAGAGTTTGTCAAGACATCTATGTCTGCTGCTAGTAGCACCTTATTGGCCAGCTTGAATATGGTTCTCAAAGATAATATCCCTGCTAGACGATTGAGAGATGCCCATCCATAGGGTTGATTTATCACCCTCGGGCAGAACTATGGAAAGAGGGTCTGGCCTCTGCGGGGCACCAGCTCATAGATTCTGGTCTCACAACTGCGGTTGTAGAGACCATGTTGAACACTAGAGCACCATTGTGCTGACACAGTGGTGACTTTTTCACGCGGTTCACAGGTGCCGTTTTTAAACCACGTCACCTGATCACGGCAGGCCTATAAATAGGCATGATGTTAATCAAGCAGCAATTACCGGTAATGCGCAAGTGTGCTTCCCACAGCGTGGAGCTCACACATTGTAGTGTTCCCTTCTCAGGCAACAGGGTTAGCTGGGTAACCCAGATGTTCTTCCTCTTTTAAAGTGAAGCTTAAAAATGTGGTTTTGTGTTCACATTTTCCCCATCTGGACTTTAATTCTCTTGGATCAGCCTGACATTTTTTTGCTAATGGGATTTTCACAAGCAATGTCTTAAAGCAATGTCTGAAATTAAAAATATGTTCAAATATTACAAAAATATTTTTCTTTCATCTGTGGTGGAAGACATATCATATGGATAATAAGAAGATACAGTAAATGGTAGTAAAAACAGATTTTTCAAATTAATGATGCATGAGTGTTAGTTCTGTACTCTCTGGAACTGGCTGTTGGTCTTTTGATTGATCATCTTTTTGCATTCTTCAGAATATTGAGCATGACAGAATTTGCTAAACATTTAAAATGTAAACACTTTGAAAAACAATAATATCAACCCTTAAAATTGACTGTCCAATAGCAGATATCGTAATGTGTATCTTATAAAAGGATCTATGAAGCATCCACAATAATAGAATAACCTGTGGATATAGTGTGCATTATGGACATATACAAATTCAAAAAGAACAACTATGCGTATCACTCTACATTATAAGCAATACATACGTATTAACCTGCATGTTTCTTGCATGTGAAGCAATATCAAGGCAATACAACTGAAATGAATGAAACTGAATTGGCCTTAACTGTGGGCTGCACATGGTTTGAGCGAGTGAGTATGATGGTGATCCTGTTGAACTGTGTGACTCTGGGAATGTACCAACCGTGCGAGAACATCGACTGCTCCTCACAACGCTGCCAGATCCTGCAGGTGAGAATTCCTTAACTTTCTTGAATACTCTTTCTCAGTCATTCAATTACAGTGTACAGAATATTTGGGGTACAGAACACTTTGGGGTATGCTGTTATAGGAAAATAATCAATATGATGCTGGCTGAATATTTCTCTAACTGGACACCCCAAATTGTTTTATTTATTTAAAGTGAAATTAATAAGAATGCACCTTGTTCTAATCCCTTTCTGTCCAATCAGACTCAAGAATTCAACAGTGCTGTGGTATAAAATTCATTAGTATGCACTGATTGTAGATTTTGTTAGTATGAATGTTTTTCTTCACATACACACAGCTCTAGTATTTATGGATATTCCACTGATTTATTATAGATATAGATATCTCAACCCTTAAACCCTAAGCTACGAGTTATGGAACTTATTAAACCTACAAAAATACACTACTAAGTGAAACTCATAGTTCTTTCAGTAATTATAGTTCACGTCAATGTATGACATGATCAGAAAAAGTTGGATTTATCATAAAACCTGCCTCAGGTGTTGTCACTGTCTGTAGGACTACCAGACCGATAAAATATAAAATTGTCTAAGTAGGCTTGTTTGGTGTACATAGCCAAGTAGAGGCACAGCTAAGCTATCATTGTATGGGTTGCAAAGTATATTATCTTTCCTTATGCCCTGCTCATATCATATTCACATAAACTTGAACTCATATAGACATTTACACACCTTGTTTTCCTGCTCAGCATCAGAGGATGTTACTGTTTCAGTTTCCCCTTTACTGGTTTAAAAAAAGAAAGAAAAAAAAAAAGAAAATCGGCATATATAAAATTTTCCTCACACTGACTGTGAGGTAGCGTTTGGCAGAATTGAGAGCTGTCAGTAAATAAGAAACGAGTGTTTTCACATATTTTCCTGTAACCCTGTCTGATTGGTCTTGCCTACGATGACTGAAGATATAAAATTACAGGCGGTCTTCTTTTACTGATGTTCAGTTAGATTGTGACAAACTGCTCCAAGTGGAGAATTATTCGGGGCTAAAGAAAAAATCTTCGGGGCAAAATGTGATTTATTTTAAAAATGAATTTTACTTAATATTGCTTTCTTAACAATAAATATATAATGCAAGTAATGTAATTTTATTGACATCAGTAACTGTAATCAAATTACATAAATTGAAAATGTAATGTGTTACATTACTGCGTTATCAGTAAAAGTAATTAGATTACAGTAATGTGTTACTTTGTACTTTGTAACACGTTACACCCAACTGTAGTTATTATAACACTGGCATAAAATAAGTCACATGATCATAACATTGGTGTATGTGGGAGTAGGAAGATTGTAAAAAGAGATTGGGTTAGAATAAATACATCATAGAGAGCTGCAGATAGACATCTTTTTGTAGTTAAGCATTCAAATCAGGTTCTCTTAGCGCATATGTAGACCAAGGCTCCAAATCTGTAAGGCATCTACAGACCCCCTGATGTGCCACTCCACCCATGTTTGTGCAGCACCATCATTTCTAGCCACGAGTACAACACTTGGACAAGAATGAGAACTGGTTTATGTCTAACCAAATTAGCATGTATACAGATAGCCTACACAAGTGCCTAAACAAAAATAGACCATTTAGTTCTATTTAGAACACCAGATGAATTATTTTTTTCTTTTTCATTTTAAAGACATCTGTTCCTCACAGAGATCAAAACCCAAGCACACCACATACACACACACAGACACACACACACACACACACTCACACACAGATGCACAAAGGATATCTTTCGATTCAAGTCTTTGGTGTGTTATCTGTAGCTTCATCACTCCTGTTTTAACCCCAGGCTGCTGATGTCTATCATAATTCGAACCAAACTCCACTTAAGCTGCACTTCTGTTGCTGCTGGTTATAGCAAGACATGTGCAGGAATTATCCCATATCTCTTATACTCTCTAATCCAGTCCTTATATATTCTTTTGTCTTTCTGTCAAGGCAAAGCACCCAGGCAGATTTGTAAGGATTTGATAGAAGTTCAAAACTAACAGGCACTTCTGCTTCAGCTCAGTCAGGCTTTGATATAGCAATGGTTCCTCTAGTGGGATACAATTATGTGAAAGTAATACTTGGACTATATAAGTGCGACAAACTTTTTAATACCTACAATACTTCATTTGTGACATTTGTGAATAATCCTGATCAGTTCTGCAGAAATTTTTACCAATCCTGCCCACTCCCATAAATGTTTTTCACCAATCCTCCCTTCTTCCTGGGACACTGTTGACCAATCCTGCCCATTTCCACAGAATGTTTTACCAATCTCACCTGCTCCAATAGACACTGCTGACCAATGCCACCCACTCCCACAAAAAGTTTGACCTATGCCAACCACACCTCAGGAGGTTTGACTAATTCTACCCACGCCCAAAGAAAGTTTGCCCAATGTTTTCCACTTTCAAAGAAAGTTTGACCAATCCCACAGTCATGTAGACACTGTTGACTAATCATGCCCCATATTGCAGAATGTTTGACCAATCCTGTCCACTCCGACATACACTCTTGAACATACTTGGCCACTGCCGCAGAAATTTTGAGAAATCCCAGCTATACCCACAGAAAGTTTGATCCATCCTGTCCACTCCCACAAAAAGTTTGACCACTCCTACACACTTCCACAGACTGTAAACTCTTGAACATACTCAACCAATCCCACAGAAAGTTTGACCAATCCTGTCTACTTCCACAGAAAGCCTGACAAATTCCACCCACTTCCGCAGCCAATCTTGAGCAATCCCGCCTGCTTCTGCAGAAAATTATACCACTCTCACCCACTCCTACAGACACTCTTTAACATGCTTGGCCACTCCCACAGAAAGTTTGACCAATCCTACCCACTTACAGAGAAAGTTTGACCAAACCCTCCCACCCCAGCAGATGTTCTTGACTAATCCTGCCTGATACTGCAGAAGGTTTGACCACTCTCACCCACTCCTACTGACACTCTTGAGCAAATTCAGCCACACCCACAGAAAGGATGACCAATCACACCTGTTTCTACTGACATTCTTAACCCCCCATTCCCCCAATATAAAATAATTATTTAGTAAACTATAGTGGCCAAGCAATCATTCATATCCAATATGTTCCCACGTTAATGAATTTGAAGTTTTATTGTTGAGTTCTGTGGGATTCTAGTCCCAATGTACACATCTAACTTGGACTTCAACAGTGTTTGGATTGCTGAAACTGAACATATCACTTTTATAAACACACACACACACACACACACACACACACACACACACACACACACACACACACACACACACACACTTGAGAATAGTGACACGTCCTGATGTTGTGCTGTTCTGCTTTGATGCTGCTTTGAGTCTGCAAGCTTCCACTGAGAATCACATACACCCAAAGCCCCAATGTGATCATTTCACACACACATTCAAAGCCCTGTACAATCAGAGCACACATACACACATGCCAACACATTACATTCACAAAGGAAATAATTGCTCAGACATGAATTCCCCAAAGAAGAGGACACACTATCTTGTCACGCACACACAGCTGTAAAGATTTGTGAATACTGGTAATGTGAAAGGAGCTCCCTTACCAAGCTGTTCATGAGCACATTCTTCCTTCAGATGTGTTTCTTTACTTGACTAGACGGTATGTGCAGGATAACATTCTCTTGAACCTTTGAGCTGATGTAAGACTTGAAAGTCTGAGTGGGAAGACATTTTATCCAGGCTCTTTCAAGCACCTTGAGCCAAATCCATGATCCAGGTCATAACATAGGCAGGAGTAGACTTTACATGCAAATCTGTACTCATTACCCACAAATGAGGCAAGCTCAATCAAACCACATCTAGAGGGAACTATGGGAACTTCCTAGGAGGATGTAGTAACACATGCAAGACTTCATGAAGAGACAACATCATCAAACAGTGCATATACACAAGCAAGTCCAATGGTGAATAAATGGGATCAACAGTTATCAAGGACATGGCTAGGTCTTATTTCGAAATGCTAAAACAAAATGTTTTTTCAAAGAAATACAAGCACTGTCAGGCATACCCTACAATAGAGATGCACCAATGTATCGGCCGATAATCGGTATCAGCCGATAGTTTAAAAACATCCGATGATCAGGGCAGATTATATCCTGTCAATCAAAAGCAGGTGGGAAAACACCTCAATTTTGTTCTGTGTGTAAAGCAGATGTCTCTTGTGTGGAATGATGACAAAACTGCAGTTTGTAAGCTCTGTAATCTCTGCACTGCTAAAATTTTACACCGGAAGTGAGCAGCAGTGAATTGGGAGTTTCAGTGTCGAGTCAAATTTATTTTATTTTTTTGCCCTGCTGCTCGAGCTGCTCGCACTGAATTAAAGGGCCAGTACACCGTTGGAAGATTTAAATGAAGAGGAGTTGACAAAAAAGTATATATTGCACAGAAATATATATTTGTAGAGTAGTATGTTTCATATCCAGTTAATGTCAATATATAAAAAAGTTTATTATATATTACCAGTTTGATGTTCAATAATGATGTAGAAATGCTTTTGTTTGTGGTGAGTGAGTGAGAGCCTAACAGGAGATGATGTGAGATAATATGAACAAATAGCATTGAAAAAGTTAAGTAATCTTAGTTTAATCTTCAGATTTTAGCTAATTAGATATTATATATTTAGTTAATGTGTTAATGTTAATTAGAGTAATGTGTTTTCTGTTTATGAGACTAGTTACTGTGAAACAACTTGTTGAAATGGAGAGAATAAAGTTTATATTTTCATTTCCTTCAGAATTGTGTAATAATTATTATTAAGTTAAAAGAAGGCATAAAAGACAGAACTATCGGTATTGGTTATCTGTATCGGCCGATATCACTCTGAATAATCGGTTATCGGTATCGGCTGAAAAATTTTATATTGGTACATCTCTACCCTACAAGTGTGCCTGATTTAATAAAGCAATCTTATTAGGGTCCAAGCAGTGAATAAGTTTCGCAAATATTTAGCTTATTTATTTATTTATTTAATAGCTGGTCTCTAGCAGTAATAGTGATTAGGATGGTAATCAAACATTAGAGACTCCAGGTGTTTAAAAACTTTTGTCTGGCAGTGTATGTGTAAATGCTGATGGTTTCACTGGAATTGGCCTAGTGATTTCCATTAAAGATTTACTTATTATAATCTAATGGTTTCTATTAAACATGCTTTATTAGGTTGTAATGGTTCCTAATGTTTAGGAAAATACATTGTTCAGTTTTTGTCACTAGGAATCAATCCAGTGTGCTGCTTTGTCAAGCATTTCTTTCAGTTGGATCTTAATGCCATGGGTAGTTTTGCAGACCTTGCCACAAATGCATCTTGACCTTGTAATTGATAATCCATTTACATGGATCATCTTCCTTAGATGAGTCCTGGTAGGGGGCTCATTCTCCACCCCTCTGAGGTTATGATTTGGTAGGGACATTCATAGAGAGTGTGGGGATTTCCTCACAGAAGATGCAGGTGGGGCTCCTACAACTTTATGTCCTATGCTGTCTTTTTGAGCAGTGACTAGCTAACCATTACAAGATTACCTTTTTGTCATGATAGTCTGGAGTTTTGATGCAGACAAATGTGGACTACACATTTTGGGAATTCTGATGATACCAGAGCCATCCGTCACTGGGAGTCAATTTAGCAAAAATAGCCATGGGAGGGCCGTATGCCATACACTGTCTCCGGTGAACTCATCTATGTGCAAGAGGGTAGACAGCGCTTTCCTTCAAGTGTTTTACAATGCCCTGTGATGCAGCACAAGCAGAATTTTGAAAGTATGTTGTTAGCTGGCCTAATGTGTCTTGGAAGAAACATGTTATATGATGGGGAGAGATGGCTTGTGGGAATCAGTAGTTAGGGATAAAATGGAGGAATACAATTAACTTTTTTTTGGTAGTTGAAGGACTAGTTGTAGTCCATGTGTATTATCCATAATTCCCTGTAGGCATATATCAGTTTAACACCAAAAGGGGCAGTGGTTAATCATGTTTCAGCCCACTGATTAATCATATTTCTCACCATAGCAGCTGGAAGCCAATGAAATTGTTCCCAAACATTTCCAGGGCAAGACCCCCCAAATGGCATTAACATTTGACCGAGTCCCCCCTTTTGCAAGATATCTTTAAAACTAGAAATAAAAATACAGATAGTAAAATACTAAAAATACAGACTTCTGAATATATCCCCTTTTTAATTTTTTTTTTTAAATTAATAATTACATCTTACATCTTTACATTACATTATATTAGGAATTGATTGTGTGTGTGTGTGGTTGTCTGAGAGTGAGAAAGAGAAAACACACTAGTGGGAGGGATGGGCTTGGTGGCTCCAACCAAATTGTTGAGGCCCCCCGGGTGCCCCCTGGTGGCCCCCACTTTGAAAACCACTGAACTAAGGGACGTGCTTGTTTGAAGACTGGGCTGTTTAAATATCACAGAATATTAATGATAAGTTCAATGTCATTTTGTAAACATCATTATAGTGCACTTATTGTGTGAAACAATGCTGTTTTACACATATACTGTAGCATATATGTGTTATGATAATTGGCCACAAATAAGCATTTGAAATCGGCATAAAATATATTGGGAAGGTCAAATCCTGAATACCCCCGAGACTTTTTTTTATTTTTTATTTATTTTTTTTTTAACTTTTAATTATTTTTTTTTATATATATATAGAACAGTAGCATTAATGATACACACAGGAGAAAGTAAAAGCAGGAAATTTTGTGAAAGCTAAACTTCTAATTTAGTATTACTCCTTTCATCCAAGCTTCATTTTATTCCATAATAGTACATGCAATAAAATCAGATGTGGACTTAAATGTTTTGGACGTCAGGTGGTACAAACAAAAAAGCTGTAATTGCTTTGCCTTTGTTACATGTTGACCACTCGGCCCTGCCTCTTATCTAATCGCTCCAGCTAATTCTTACTAATAAGCTAATGAAGCCTTTCATAAAGAAATGTCACATCACTTAGTCTGTCGATTACCGCCTCTTGAGCTATTATCTGCAACTAATTTTGAATCAGCGTGTAGCCTGGGGAATTTTGAAATTCTTACAAATTCAGATCTGGTAATTAAACAGCATTTTATAGTTAATAAGACAGTTGTTAAAAACAAGTGCAGATGCTGATGTCAGAGATATATTGCAGTCATGTCTGAATTTGATTAAAATTCTATTGATGCACATGTTCTGCTGCTATCTTGCTCTCACACAAATACACACAAACATACACGAATCCATGGAGCATACAAGTGGCCCAATGCCAGATGTTTTTGAAAGAACAAATAATCTCTTTTACAAGATATGTAGAAGCGGAAATTTCTTGCTCTGCCTGCTGTTTTTAATTAACTCTTTGTTTTGATGGATACTTATGTATGAGTGCATTCAGACACTACTAATTATATCACCAGTTTAACATGCTGATATTGATAAGGAAATAAATATCACTTTCATTCGCTTCATAATCACCCTCAGTTTGATGTGAATCAAACCTCTGCATATATCATGTAAAGAGAATTAGTATCACTTTAATTAAACTTTTTGTCTTGTTCCTGTTTTGTTCTTTTTGCCTCCCAGGCATTCGATGCAATTATTTATATCTTCTTTGCCGTGGAGATGGTGGTGAAGATGGTGGCTCTCGGCATCTTTGGTCGTCGCTGTTACCTTGGTGACACGTGGAACAGACTGGACTTCTTCATCGTCATGGCAGGGTGAGTGTGGGCGGGACTAAGAGGAGCCATGAGGTGCTAAGCTAGCCTCTAACAAGATTGTGGGAAAACTTGGATAATTCTTTATGAACGCATGATATTTGTGATATCTACACTAAGAGCTGTATTCCTACACTAAGAGCTGTATTGTGATATCTACACTAAGAGCTGTATCTATACTAATAGCTGTATGTCGTGAGGATTAAATACCAGAATTGTGCACACTGCTGTTCAGACATCAGATGTTACTACTGACTTTAGTGTTAATTGGGCATTATGGTAGAGTTAGTCAAAAACAGAAGTGTAGCTTAGTTAAACTTTTAATTCTGACCTTTTTTTCACAATATAAGTCCAGCGCCACTGAAAATTTGTTGTAACCAAACTATTGCTGTCATGTCATGGCAAAGTCATGAATCCATTTCCCAGAATACACTGCAAACTACAAAAATGGCCAACGACTACAACTCCCAAAACTACACACAGACACATCACCTTCTCCTGAGGACTAATCAAAGACACCTGTTCCCAATTACACTCACAATCAGACCAGTAAAAGAGACTCTCATAGAAAATGTCTTAGTGAAGAAATATGTGAAGTTACGTTTTGTCTGTGCTATTGCCAAGCCTTGATACCTTGCTTGTTTATTCGGGTTTTGACTTTGTTCATGTTTTCGACCTCGTCTTTTTGCCTTACCTTGTTAGGACTGTTTGCCTGATCACCTGTGCCCTGCATATATGTATATGTATATGTATGTGTATGCATGCATATATATATATATATATATATATATATATATATATATACACACACACACACACACACACATATATATATACACACACACACACACACATATATATATATATATATACACACACACACACATATATATATATATATATATACACACACACACACACACACACACACATATATACACACATATATATACACATATATATATATATATATATATATATGACTTGTGCACAGAGCTTGCATGTTCTCCTGAGTTTCCTCTGGGGACACCAATTTCCTGCCCCAGTCCAAAGACATACATTGTAGGCTGACTGGCATTCCCACATTGCCCATAATGTGTGTGCAGTTGTGCCATGTGATGAGTTGGCACCTTGTCCAGGGTATCCCCTGTCTTTTGCCCTGAGTTGCCTGGGATAGGCTCCAGGCTCCCCCGATACTTTGTCTAGGATGAGCGGTGTGGAAAATGGATGGAAGGATGGATGGAATTGTGATCTTGTTCTCAGTGTATCTTGAACAGTATTGGCTCAATACAAGCCATTGTATGAATTATCTCCTGAAGATGCAGATACAGAAATATTTTTGGTGTTTTATATCCATGCAACATACATTTAGATACAAAGGTACAGAACTCAAGTATGAGGAGGTGTCCTCTCTGCTTTTGAGAAAGAAAGTTCAGAGTTCCTCTTGGAGAGGTTCCCAGAAAAACAGACTCGAACAAACGGTGTAATGGAGCAATGTGCAAAAGAGTTTCTCGAAACCTGGACTGCAGCCATATTGCGTATCTCACATAAACAGTCATAAATGGCAGCATTGGCTGTAGATGTAACAGACTGGAATAAACTTCACTAAGCGAGGTTATGGCTGTACACCATGCTGCAGGCCATTCATGAAGAGGATTAAGTATAGATGTTTAATTCCAAGCTATGCCCTAACATATGAATTTGAATAAAACTCCAGCTCTGCAGGCAGAAAATGAAAGGATGTTTTTTTAAAGAATTTATATTTTCTTGTTGTCTTGTTCTGTCATTAGGAAGTTATCATGTGATCACACAGGAATCTGTTGTGAGTGTAGGTTTTTGTGGTTTCCTGATTCGTGCATTTGTCAATTCATTGTCAGCAAATTATAACTGTCCTGACATGCTTTTCCATTTCTGACTGAGAGTACACGGTGTGCTTTTGTACTGCTGCTTCTCATCTGAGCTTTTTATTTCATTCGTTTTTTCATTGTTTTTCCCCCCATTTGTCTGCTTGATGTTTTTTTGTCTGTCTTTTGTTTTATTGTTTTAATGTTTTAGTTCACTGGTTGTAATGGAGTGCCAGAGCCAAGCTTGAATGGTGGATTTGCTTTTGTCGGATAAACTCAACAAAAAAGAAACATCCTTTCACATTTCAACTGCTTTTATTTCCAGCAAATTTCCTAACATGTGTAAATATTTGTATTAACACAAAAAGATTCAACAACTGAACAAGTTTCACAGACATTTGATGAACATAAATGGAATAATGAGTCCCTGACCAAAGAAGGGGGGGGGGGGGGGGGGGTGTGTGTCAATATTAAAAGTAGCAGTCAGTATCTGGTGGCCAACAGTTGCCTTAAGTACTACAGTGCACCTCATCCTAATGGACTGCACCAGATCTGTCAGTTCTTGCTTTGAGATGTTATGTCTCAATCACGTCTGTAATGCTTATTTGAATTTTACAAAATTATCTTTAAAATACATTCTCCTAAAAAAGGGATATTCAAATCTGACCACGGTAGGAGCATTGGAAGGACCGTGAACCAGCCTGTTTTTCCCAAAATTGTAACACGACTATGTGCTTGAGAAAGCCACTATGAAAATTCTAATTGGTTCATCTGCCCTGTGACACTCCATGAGCAAACGTTTGAAAAGATGAGATGGCAGGCTTCATTTATCTCTGAGGAAGCATGTGCTAGCCTTCACCTTTCCAGACTGGTAACTGCAGGTGGTAATTGGCTAAAACTAAGCTGCATATAATCGGGTAGCGATTATATGAGTGTATATTAGTGTATCTGTATACATAAATGTATGAGAAAGAAAACTTTCATGAAGCTTTCCTAGACATGAGTGTAGATTTGAGTGATTAGTTATCTGTGTCTGATTATTGATTGTGTTTAGTTATATGGCATTAAAACGAGTACATTGTACCTGTTATAGGAAAATAATAAATGAAGAGACGTTGTGATGTCTGATGAAAAGTGGGGTTAGTCTTACCACCCTGAAATCGATTATTTGTTATTTATTAAAGAATGACACTATTATTCTATTATTATTATTTCTACTATTATTATTTTTAACACTATTATTATTATTTCCCCCAATTTGGTCACCTGCAAATTCCCACGCACCAGCCACCTATCCCCTATCATACGACAACTACCAACCGGAGAGGGTAAAGGCTTCCTCTGAGACATGTTTCACCAGCCAAACACATATTTACAAACTATTGCTCATGCTGCATCACTGTGCAGCGTAACACACTCTGAGGAAAGCGCTATCCACCCTCTTCCACATTCATGAGCTCACAGATGCCCATGATTGGTTCACATCACTGTTATTGACAGAGGAGTGAGAGTAAGGCATCCCTCCTTTCCTGAGAGAATGACCACTTTTGCTCCGTTGGATCCCAGCCATGGGTGGTGGCACCATAACTAAAAGAACAACATTTTTATCCATTTACAGTTAATCTTGTGAAACAAAAGTTACCTTATAGCAGCTTAAACAGTCAGTCCAGTCACCAGCCTTAATTTTTTTCTGCATTTTGCAAAATGCAGATATACAGCTCTTAATGGTACAAAAGCACTGACACTGGAGACTCTTTCCAAACATGCTTAATGTCTTCTTACAGAAAAGTTCATTATTAATGCTTGATATTAATGTTTTATATAAGTTTCCTTGAATTGGATCATAGAGATACACCAAAAAATTCTACTGATGGATACAGACACCGTATTTCTGTGTTTGCTCATTTAATAGTCTGAATAAAGTAGTTAATGTGTAGGCAACAAAGATAATGTTTCAGCAATGTGCCATGAACATGAGAATGTCTCCACAGGTGTACTTTCAATGCATCTCGATGAAAGACCGGCAGTTTTTAAATGATTATGTGAGATGTTTTTTTTGTTTTGTTTTTACGTTTACATTTATTCATATAGCAGACACTTTTATTTACAGCGACTTACAAATGAGAAAATACAAGCAAGTTTTTTACTCTGTGTGTACATGTGACGGAGAACATTGTTGGAACACTGAGTTCTCAGCTCTGTATTAAACATGGATCAAGTCATGAATTGTGTAAATAACAGATGTGGCACAGTTCCTGATTGTGGAAACGCCTCAGTGGGATTTTGATGCACCATGGGTATGTGGCTTTTTTCGTGTGTGTGTGTGTGTGTGTGTGTGTGTGTGTGTGTGTGTGTGTGTGCACGCACGGTATCTTAATGAAATTGTGATCCAGACACACCATGTCTGAATTTAAAGCAGTGTTGATCAGCTTGTTGGCAACATAGAGTAGATAATTCATACAAACAGCAGCTCAATTGTATCAGCATCTCTGCATCTTATCTGCTTATTTCTATCTATTTTCCTTGCCTCGCTAGCAAATGAGCGAATCTCTGTCTTGCTGTTCATCTATCTCTCATCCTTCTCTCATTGTTTCACTCTGCCTATTTTAGTGACCCATGACCGTTCCTGCGCTGCTCTCTGTGCTGAAGGTCATTACGTATGCAGGAGCATTTCACTTCCATCTGACAGCTTGACTATCAGCTTTACACTGACACGCGCACACATTTTTTTTTCTTGCTCTCTCTTTCAGTTTCTTTCCCTCTTCAGTGCTATCTCTTTCTCAACAGACACACACACACACACACACACACACACACACACACACACACACACACACTGTACCCCTCTGTTCTTTTCATCAATTGTCATGTATGACAGCTCAGCTGAAAATTCACACAGAAGTCGGACCTGAAACTCGAAACTTTTCTGACGTGCATCAAACTGATATTAGACACATGTACTGAAAGCAATTGAACAGTGACACAATTGTTGCACTTTGCCTCTATACTCTGAAATTTTAAATCATGGTGATGGGGTTCAAATTTGGGTCAGTGATTCTCAAAGGCTATGAAAAAAAAAATGACATGGATGCCCAACATTCAACCAATCAGGACAGTTCAGTTCTATTCATGTATTTTATAAGGGAATGCCTTATAAACGGCATTTTTTGTGGTGTATCAATCACAGCATCTCTGCTCAGTTGAGAAACAGTTCACACAAACCAACACAAAAAATAACCAATAGAAACTCACACAGATTGTGTATTGAAAAGAAAAAAAAATCGTGTGATTCTTGTGATGTGTGTGTTGGCACTGGTCTCTTTTAATCCTGTGAGAAGGTAGCGGTTGCTGTCAAAAGTTAATGGTTCTTGTCCAATTTGAAATCACAAAGAGAACATTGCTAGCGCAGTTACAGTAATGTTTAAAAGAAGAAGAAAAAGAATCAGCATTCCCAAACATAAAGGATAATAGTCAAGTTTTGCAATTAACGCCTAAAAACAAAAGCTTCTTCTCTTGCTTACCACTGTCCAGTGACATTTAAAGTCATATTAATGAGAAATCCAACTGCTACACGACACAGCTGCACCGAGTTACGGCAGAGAATCTGCACTTCTAGTTAGCTACAATGAGTGCCATTGTGTTGATAGTGATTATTAGCCTGGACATTTGAAAGCTTGTAATAAACCAGCATGCTTATTTTAGCCTACACATGTCCTGTCCAAGCCTGACAGTAATTAAGAAATGAAGAGACCCCAGATGCTAGATATTTGTGCTGCTGAAGCATTTAAGATGCTAGCTGGGTGAAATGGAAAGCAGGCTAGTCACTATTATGAGTAGCAGTGTGTCAATACAGGCACATTTACAGTGCAAAACCAAGCTAGACAGCAAGATTAACAGATGTTAAAAAAGCTTACATTTCTGCAAATGAACGGTAGATTTTAGTAGCCAAGGTCACATTCTCATATTTGCAGTTTCTGATCATACTGTAGGTATTTAGATCCAAATAATAGGTGGAGCTAGTACTCACCTAATCAAGGGCACAAGGTGTATCATATTTCTTTATTAAGAAAGATTAGTTTAGCAAGCAGCTTTATCAGTGAAGTTGAGGATGTTAACTGACTAATATTATCTAGCTGTACAGCCAACTGAAGCTACAGCTAACGTGAGCTAGTTTGCTAATGTTATGAGTTTAGCTTGGACTCATCTGCTAGAACAAGTTACTGTTAGTGAACTGTGTAAGCTATTTATTACAGAAAAGACAGATTTTCAAGAAATGAAAAGAGCATTTTATTCCCAAACATTCTCCATGATGACAGATAAAAACAGATTTATAAAGAATAAATTAGCAAGCTAGCTCCATAGTTTTTATTAGCACCACTTAGTTAGCTATGCATTGTTAAGTTATGATTCAGAAATCAGTTTTCACCCATAATCATGGAAAAGGTTTGGTAAAGAAATGCCTACGCATTGTGACCATTTGTTGAAAATCTTTGTATACAAGACAAACTTTAATTCTTTAAATGAGCAAATTTGTTTTTTTCTTAATCCAGATGGTGATGTAAAGAGAAAGGGATAGATGGAGGAATGCTGCACCACTGAGTGCGAGATTATTTTGTGTCCTTTACACTTCAGGTGACTGACACAGTTTGAAATATTCCCCTGCTGAGAAAAACCACAACAAAAAAAATAGAAACCCGCATAGAATTTGTAATGGTTTTAATGGTTATAATGGGAATTGTATTGGTTTTAATGGAAACGGTAATGGTCTTTGTGGGTCTTTACTGGTAATTTGTTGCCTTCATGAAAGATGTATGACAGAGCAGACATATATACGTACAAGGTGCATAAGTCTTTGTGCGCATACATGCATATGTGTCCCTGTCTGCGTCAGCATGTCTGTGTGGGTGGATGATGTTGTATATGTCTGCAAGCTCCTCTTGAGCAGTGTTTTCTGCTGGCAGGTCTTGAGCCGTGCTGTGTGAGCTGGCAGCATACACGCTTAAGAGTGAGGACTGGAACAGATGGATGGATTTAATTGATATCAGGCTTCATGTCGGTGCGTGCATGTGTTTATGCATACAACTAAATATGCTAAATCACCCTTTAAACAAACACACAAGGATTCTTGTCTGTTAATGTGCAAATGGTGTGTAATCTTGAATCTTTTGAAATATACACTCATGGGATTCAGTGGATCTGATAGGCTGCATCTAACACACCTATCCGAGTCATGTGCACTTTGCAGAAGATCATAATCGGTCAATGCAGTGCACAGTGGGGGCAGTGGTGGCTTAGTGGTTAAGGCTCTGGGTTAGTGATCAGAAGGTCATGGTTTGTGGAAGGTTAAGTGCTGTAGAAAACAAAATGTGTTGTTAAAAAAATCAACATTTCTAATTTTTACATCTTTTGGATATATTTTATAATCCCCTCAAGGATTAACAGTGCTGTTAGCTAATAGTGAGGCAAGGAACTACTTTCTTTGTTCTCATTTTGACACTGAAACTTTTCTAAAAGTTTCCATTTGAAATGTTATATTAATATTAATTAGTTTTACTTAGCTCTGCAGGTGATGCATTTAAGCAGGACTACTTCTTACAGCACTCTAGTTTATGTTTCTAATTGGATATTCATTATGCGTGCATTACTGTTATTTATTTAAATGTCTTTGTGGTGAGTGAATTTGATGTCTAATTGTGAATAATGTGTGTGCTTTGTATCTAATTAGATTCGTATTGACTCATATTGGCATTGTGTACTTATGGAGGTGCATTCTGTATTCTCTGTACACACTCACACAGTTTGCCTAAAAGTAGCCTGCAGACTTTGTGTGACATTCAACTTGTCCTTTAACTGACTGGCGTAATAATGAATGAACATTTCAATTTCTGTCCCATTTTACTTATATATATATATCTATGTGTGTATCTATCTATCTATCTATATCTATATCTATATCTATATATATATATATATATATATATATATATATATATATATATGTGTGTGTGTGTGTGTGTGTGTCTGTGTGTGTGTGTGTCATGTAATCGGAGAAGGAACTCTGAACTACAGTTCCCAGCAGCCACTGTATCACAGTCACATGACCACCTGCACCTGAAACACGTTCTTGTTAACGAGCACTCGTGTATATAGCCACAGTTTGCATTGCATTCTTTGTTTTCCGTTTGTCTTTCTCTGCCATTGTTCCTGTTGCTGTGTTTATGACCTTTGGTTTATGTTTATTTTTAGCCTTAGTGTTTTGCTGCTGATTCATAGTTCTTGTTTTGTGTTTGGTTGTGCTATAAATTATAAAAATTCTGCACTTGCATCCGTCTCCACCTTGGAATTGTGACTGTGTGTGTGTGTGTTTTCAATCAACCTGGAATTGGATGTGTGTCAATATTGTCTCAATGCACTGTGAAGAGGATAATTCGAGTGGCCAAAAAATCTCCAAGGATCACAGCTGGAGAATTGCAGAAGTTAGTTGTGTCTTGGGGTCAGAAAGTCTCTAGATCAGCTAGATCACTACAAGTTGTTTGGAAGGGTTTCAAGAAAAAAGCCTCTACTCTCATACAAATACAAACTCGAGCGTCTTCAGTTTGCCAGACACTACTGGAACGTCAAATGGGATTGGGTTCTATGGTCAGATGAAACCGAGAGTTTTTTGGCAATAAACACTAGAGGTGGTTTTGGAACACACAGAGAGGTAGCCATATGGAAAAGTACTTTATGCTCACAGCTAAATATGGTGGTGGCTTTTTTGGGGCTGTTTTTCTGCCAGAGGATCTGGACATTTTGTTAGGATACATGGCTTCATGGACTCTATCAAATATCAACAGATATTAAATGAAAACCTGACTGCCTCTGCCAGAAAGCTTAAAATGGGCCATGGTTGGATCTTCCAACAGGACAATGATCCAAAACATTCAAAATCAACACAAAAATGGTTTACTGACCACAAAATCAAGGTCCTGCCATGGCCATCCCAGTCCCCTGACTTGAACGCCATAGAAAACCTGTAGGGTGAACTGAAGAGGAGAGTCCACCAGCAAGAACCTCAAAATGTGAAGGATTTGGAGAGATACTATATGGAGGAATGGTCTCAGATCCCTTGCCTTTTATTCTCCAACCTCTTCAGGCATTATAGGTGAAGACTCAGAGATGTTATCTCTGGAGGTAGCACAAAGGTAGCACAAAGTATTGGTTAAAAGGGTGCCAATGATTGTTGCACACCTATATTTAACAAAGTTTTTTTTGGATAAACTTGTGTTTTGTTTGCAATTGTTTGATATCTATAAGAGCAGAGTATTTTTTTGAATACTTTTAACAAAACATCAAAAGGTTAAACAATAAAGACATTTTTTCACAGCCTTCTTTGCTCAAATTTACCAAGGGTGCCAGTATTAGTGGAGGGCACTGTATACAGCACTCTTACACCATTATTTTAGGCGTAAGGTACTCACACACAGCTTTTGTATATGAGAATCTGTGTCAATTTGCAATCTAATGAACTCTGAATTTACATTTGTTTCTAGATTATACTCTGTTTGTAATTAGGTTTACAACATGTTTTTAAGTATTTAATTAGTAATCTGGATTTGAAGCTAGTGCAACTAGATTAAAAAAAAGTTTGTGTATACAATATACTGCTGTACAATGCAGTAGAAGAATATTTAACCATTTATTACTCATAATATTGCTGCAAGATTATTTTACTCATTGCTTATTCTACCTCCTCACACAAGTTGGCAAAAGAGCATGTGGTTATCTCTGTAGCAGTTATGGATTAAGAACTTTGCTCAAGGGCAGTGGCACTGGTATCTCTCCTACTGCAGGCTCGCTTCCAATAACCCCTGCCAACTCTGGGATTTGATCTTGGGGTGCATGTCCCTCAGCTCTGGAATTGCTGTCTGTCAGTGCCACTTACCCAGAATGTTCCAGACTGTAATACTCTACTGGGTTTGTGGTGTGTTTCCTCTGAATACCAAACACAGTAAACAGAAGAAATTGTAAACTTTTAAAAAACAAAACAAAACAAAAAAATCACAAAAAACTAAACTTACAGTTCTTTCGTCTGTACGTTGATTGGACATTGCACTGACTTTTAGTTTCATCTCCAAACAGATTTTAAGGGGGGAAAAAAATGATAGATTTAATAAGCAGGCAGAACAATAATAGCACACAACATTTACACAGCCATCACTGAATAAATCTACTCTCTAGCCTAGAAAGAAATCAGCCCCAGACTGTACTATATACCATTCTTATATCCATTGGTGGTGCAGTTGAGCTTGGTTTCACTAAAGTCCATAATAATCTGCATTAAAATATTAGTTAACTACAAATAATAAGATGAAACCTTATATTGATGTCTTTTTAGCTTTGAAAGACAAGAGGAGCTTAGATCTAGCTAACCCTCTGCTGGTGTGTAATATACAGAGCATATTTAAAATGCAGCAAGCAAACACCAAGGCTGTGTTTTGGTAATTTTGCTCTAATATGCTCAACTTCATAGCCATCACGATTTACATTTGGAATCCCTGTCACTCATCTATCCCAATACTTTATCAGCAAAATGCAGTTTGTTAGATGACTACTTGGATGCCCGAGGGAACGAGCCAACACAATTGCAGATTTTGAGCTAAAGTTTGCCAGAAGGCATTGTGATCTCATTTCTTTTTCAAAAGAGGGAATGAATGTCAAGCAAAACTATAAACATATCTCATATTCGAAAGCATTTCCTTAAGCTTATCTTATGGAAATATGAATATTTAATTGCTGTTTCATTTTGTTTCATTTCTGTAATCTTCATTACATTTTATATGAATTGAGTAATTAAGAAAAATTAATTATAAAAAAAAATGCAAGTCTATCCCTGCCTCCCAAATTGCATACTATCCATACTAAATAACATCCGAGATTAGACTTACTGTGTCCCAAATCGTAGTATGTTGAAATGATCCCAAAGGTACCTGGATGGTCTACTATTTATTTCCAGTAGATTTTTGAAGTCTGGATCCATGGACACTTTTTTAGCTAATATTGCCCACAACTCCTTGCAGGATGGAGGAGGAGTGACGGTTTGCTTCACCGAATTCAAGCATGCATTTTAGAGAGGTATAAATGAAATGTGGAAAAATACATCATTAACAAAGTGGTTAGCATGTTTGTCCCGCACCTCCGGGGTTGGGGGTTCTATTCCCGCCTCCACCCTGTGTACGTGGAGCTTGCAATCTCCTTCAGGGATTTCCTCTGGGTACTCCAGTTTCCTTCACTAGTCCAAAAGACATGCATTGTATGCTGATTGGCATCTCTAAATCACCTGTAGTGTGAGAATGGGTATGTGAGTATATGTGATGGTACACTGCAATGGGCTGGCACCCTGTCCAGGGTGTCCCCCTCCTTATGCTCCAAGTCCCCTGGGACAGGTTCTAGGCTCCCCATGACCCTGTGTAGGATAAGCAGTACAGAAAATGGATGGATGGAAATTATATAAGGAATGCTGAATGAAGAAAAGCTGAAATGCAAGGAGGAGTTTGTTTACGGTGAGAGTGTTCTCTTCCCGACAACAATGTTCTTTTTCATTACATCACGTGTTAGTATGTCCCAGTACTTGCATACTCTTTTGCTACACACTCAAAAGTATGTATGTTTCTTCATTAAAAGAGTACTATACATACTTTTAGTACATAGTATAAGTAGGCTAATTTGAATACAGGGTATGTTTCACAGTCTAATTAGCAGGAAGTGATACAATCGCTGGGTCTCAATGATCAATCTTTTTGTAAAATTGTGTGTAAATGTTTTGTAGGCCAAACTATACTAAATAATTCTGATTAACAGAAGTTTTGGTAACTGATTGATTTTCTTCATAAAACGAGTTCTCATAGGATACAAACATTTTTGTTTTGAACTAACTAGATTTTCATGAATACTGCATTTGTTATGTAAAGGCTCCTACAAACATTTCATGCATACATTTGTTTGATCCAGTTTGACAGCCGAATCCTGATCCTTAATGTTAACCTGAGTCCATGATGGACACTTCGGAGTCATAAGGGAAAGTCAGCAAGGGCATGTTGAAAACAGTATTGAAGTCATAAAGAGGGTAACATCCTATGAAATACAAACGACTGCTGCTGCTTAGGAGCTCTTCCTTAAAATATTTACAGGTGGTGTGGACCAAAACTACAGTAATTACCTGATTAGCGAAAGTCACAAGCCACAGCTCGTAAAAAGCATCTGTCAGCACAGTGGTTGACTCATCATCAGTGGGTTTTTTTTCTCCCCAACCTCCGGAATCACTGCATTGCACATACCCACACTGAGCGAAAGCAGAGAATAAACACGGCAGCAGTCTTCTCTCTGCTGTGAGTTCCTGAAAACCTCCAGCAGTTCAAAGTCAGGCTTGAGCATCATATCAAATATTGATGCCACCATTCCGAGGAGAAACAGCAGTCTAGCGGTGTCTGTTTGCCAGCACCTAGTTATATAAATGCAGTGTCAAGGAACACACACTGATGGGAAGGGGCAGTGGCTCTCTTGGTGGTTTTGAATAGCACAGTGTGAACACAATCTCAGAAGGCCTGCAGCAGGTCTAGGGCAGCAGACTCACCTGTCTGACTGAATTTACCTGCTGGGCACTCTCTCTCTCTCTCTCTCTCTCTCTCTCTCTCTCTCTCTCACTCACTCACACACTCACACACACACACACACACACACACACACACACACACACACACACACACACACTTCTACTGGAACCCTGGTCCCTAATGATGACTAGAGTATATCTGGAATTGCTGTGAAATGTACCTTGTTATGGTTCAAATGGATAGCAATTCCTTTGAGGCTCGTGTTGTCCCTGAACTAGCAGAGTCAAGCACCTTCCTCCAAATCCACTAGCTTTGAGTTATTAGTTTCCTCTGTGCTTCTTTTTCCACAGGATGCTATATTTAGTATATTGCTAGAGGTGAAAATGAACCGGGTTCTAGATTAAAGATGCATTATGCTGTCTTCAAAGGAATGCTGGGAAGTGGATCGTACAATGTATGGCACTGTGGAACTCGGTTATGATATATGGCATGTCATGCAATATTAACCGCTTGACAAATTATGCTTAAAGTGATGATTTTGTGTGTGTGTGTGTGTGTGTGTGTGTGTGTGTGTGTGTGTGTGTGTGTGTGTGTGTTTAACACATTCTGGTCTCTTTACTTTAATTCTTCTCTTTCTCTCTCTTGGCACCAAAATATCACTATCATAAATGAAAAGCATTTCTTGACAGAAAGTACAAGGCAGGTAACATGACATCCAAATATGCTCTAGAATCATGTATTGGAAAACAACTTACATTATAACCTGCTTTTCAGTCATCATCTAGGACTTTTTCTGGTCTCATGTGAGGGTGGGGATCATAATCACTGTTTACTTTCACATAGAAGAATTTCTGTGAATTGATTTTGCACAGTTTACATCTCTTTTGTGCACATGCGTTTGCAAAATGGTAGGCACTAGGTTCATCCATATGCTGTTTATTATTTTTCTTTGGTACCTAAATATCTCCTAGTCTTTTTTCAACCTCCAGCTGTACAGTTTTGGTGAGCCTGTGCCCTAGTGTAGCTGTAGATTCCTGTTCTTGGCATCAACATGTTGCGTATTCTGAGATGCTTTTCTGCTCATCATGGTTGTGAAGAGTGGTTATTTGAGTTACAGTAACTCTAAGTCTGGCCATTCTGACCTCTCTCATCAACAACTTGTTTCTCCTCATAACAACTGCCACTAAATGTTTATTTATTTTATTTTTTCTGCACCATTCTGTGTAAACATTGTTGTACATGAGAATCCCAAAAGACCAGCTATTTATGAAATACTCAAAACAGCCTGTGTGGCAACAAACAACCATGTCATGGTCAAAGTCACTATCACTATCACATTTTCCCCCCATTCTGATATTTGATGTGAGCATTAACTGATGCGTTTGGCCTGTATCTACATGATTTTATGCATTGTGCTGCAATCACATGATTGGCTGATTGGCTAACTGCATGAATGAGCAGGCGTACATGTGTTTAAAATAAAGTGAGACAGTATGTACAGTACATGTTGAATACATCTGGTAGCTTATGCTTATTGTGAGAGCTAATTCATGTCTGATGACTACAAACTGTAGTTGTTTATGCTCTTGATATGTGTTTGACATTTATAGAATTTGGCAGACACCCTTATCCAGAGTGACTTACATTTGATCTAATATTTATACAACTGAGCAGTTGAGGGTTAAGGGGTTTGTATTGTTATTGTATCGTGAATCTGTTTTTCTCTTCAGGGTTGTGGAATACTCTCTGGACCTTCAGAACATCAATTTAACGGCCATCAGGACAGTCAGAGTTCTGCGACCTCTCAAAGCCATCAACAGAGTGCCAAGTAAGTTCTCTAATATGTTCTAACATGGCATATATACTTTATGGTGTTCATTTTGTTCTGATGGTGGAGAAATCTTCCCCAAATGGCTCAGATGATTTTCAAATGGCACATATTTATTTCTGTCAAAATATGTCAGGTTTAGTCAAATTTGTAGGCAGGTGGGCCATGTAAAAAAAATAAATAAAAAAAAATAAAAAAATTCTGGTACAATCTGTTTGTCATAGTATCTAAGAATTATTTGAAACAATCACATTTGCATAAAATAATTAAAAATTTCCACTCAATTTCTCTTTGTTCTAATAAAAACTATTCTCATTATGTCACACCACTGCCTGCCTTAAACTACATTACCCATCAGCCTCACAGACTACAACCAGGTCACATGCTCTAGCTCATCAAACTCTTGATTATGAATACAGTGCATACGGAAAGTATTCACAGCACTTCACTTTTTCCACATTTTGTTATGTTACAGCCTTATTCCAAAATGGATTAAATTCATTATTTTCCTCAAAATTCTACAAACAATACCCCATAATGACAACGTGAAAGAAGTTTGTTTGAAATCTTTGCAAATGTATTAAAAATAAAAAACAAAAAAAAAGCACATGTACATAAGTATTCACAGCCTTTGCTCAATACTTTGCTCAATACCTTTGGCACCAATTACAGCCTCAAGTCTTTTTGAGTATGATGCTACAAGCTTGGCACACCTATTTTTGGGCAGTTTCTCCCATTCTTCTTTGCAGGACTTCTCAAGCTCCATCAGGTTGGATGGGGAACGTCGGTGAACAGCCATTTTCAGATCTCTCCAGAGATGTTCAATCGGGTTCAAGGCTGGACCACTCAAGGACATTCACAGAGTTGTCCTGTAGTCACTCCTTTGTTATCTTGGCTGTGTGCTTAGGGTCTTTGTCCTGTTGGAAGATGAACCTTCACCCCAGTCTGAGGTCCAGAGCGCTCTGGAGCAGGTTTTCATCAAGGATGTCTCTGTACATTGCTGCATTCATCTTTCCCTTGAACCTAACTAGACTCCCAGTTCCTGCCACTGAAAAACATCCCCACAGCATGATGCTGCCACCAACATGCTTCACTGTAGGGAGGGTATTGGCCAGGTGATGACTAGTGCCTAGTTTCCTCCAGACATGACGCTTGTCATTCAGGCCAAAAACTCCAGGCGGGCTGTCATGTGTCAATTTTACTGAGGAGTGGCTTCCGTCTGGCCACTCTACCGTATAGGCCTGATTGGTGGAGTGCTGCAGAGATAGTTGTTCTTCTGGAAGGTTCTCCTCTCTCCACAGAGACACGCTGGAGCTCTGTCAGAGTGACCATTGGGTTTTTGGTCACCTCCCTGACTAAGGCCTTTCTCCACCAATTGCTCAGTTTGGCCAGGTGGCCAGCTCTAGGAAGAGTCCTGGTGGTTCCAAACTTCTTCCATTTACGGATGATGGAGGCCACTGTGTTCATTGGGACCTTCAGTGCTGCAGAAATGTTTCTGTACCTTTCCCCAGATCTGTGCCACGATATAATCCTGTCTCGGAGGTCTACAGACAATTCCTTGGACTTCATGGCTTGGTTTGTGCTCTGACATGCATTGTTAACTGTGGGACCTTATATAGACAGGTGTGTGCCTTTCCAAATCATGTCCAATCAACTGAATTTACCACAGGTGGACTCCAGTCAAGTTGTGGAAACATCTCAAGGATGATCAGTGGAAACAGGATGCACCTGTGCTCAATTTTGAGTGTCATGGCAAAGGCAAAGTGCTTTTTTTGTTTTTTATTTTTAATAAAAAATCAAACAAACTTCTTTCACATTGTCATTATGGGGTATTATTTGTAGAATTCTGGGGAAAATAATGAATTTAATCCATTTTTGAATAAGGCTGTAACATAACAAAATGTGGAAAAAGTGAAGCGCTGTGAATACTTTCCGGATGCACTGTAAGTATTAATAATCAGTACAGAAGGACTACACAAAGGCTGCATCCGAAATCGCGTACTGTGACATGTATGTACTGTATTCGATGCAGTACCTACTGCACAGCCGTTGAAACAATACATATTAATTAGTATGTGTATGTAGTATCACTACAATCCCAGACAAACTACATCCGCCATGTTGGCATTGTCATGTGACCGTCGATGTCATCATAAACACAAACATCTTAAAGGGACCAGAGTAATTTAATGTGGACAGTGTTAACAGGCTGAGGTAAATTCATTACCGTTAGCTCGCCTGGCAAAGGCATGATGGAGATATTAAAAAAGGTTCCAAATGCTGTGACAACTGTATTCTTGTTTAAACCTTCAACAAGTTAACAATTTGTTCAGTAGTAGTAATGGACTAAGTATCTCCAACCGTGTTAGACATTACAGGAAGAGACTCAGTAAGAGACAAAGCAACCTCTCAACAAAAATGCAGCAACTCACATTAACTAATTAATTAATTCATTTTCTGAAACCACTACACTTAAACTTGTTTGCTTGTGACACACTGGGGACCCTTGTGACAATATGCCATGAATCTGATATGTTGAATGATCAGAGTTTGAGTTTATTTTGTATATTAATGGACAGCAGTTTAAGACAGTCTGTTGAGCGCTTGTACATTGTTTGAGAGAATACCTATAGTATATGAACACACATGCTGTTTTCTTGCTCTATTTTGTGGAAAAATAGTCAGTTATATGAAATAACTTGTTCTTCAATTACTCAAGTGCTAATAGTGCACACAATTTGCACAAGATCAGCCCGTCAAATTTCAAGGGTACAGTAATAAAAGCATTAAAACTAAACAGCAAGTAATGATATTTCCTGTTTAACTTGCAAAACAGATCAGATTAATCAAAAGGAGACCTTGGAGTATAGCACCTGAGAGCCTCCTCAGTTAGAAATGATTGCCCTTGACTTAATTTGCTCAAAGTCTCAAGGATGATTAGATAAGACCACCGAATCCTCTCAATCACACATAATGTGGGTTTGTGTAATAAGGAGTTAATAAAGCTGAGAGACTTATGTATCATCCCGTCTCTCAGCAATGTCAATATACAACAGTTTACAGGACCAAAGTGGAATTGGTAGAGCTTTAACAGCTAAAATTAGTGCAGAATTATTCTATGAGAATGTTTTAGTGTGGAATATTGGAAGAGATTTTTTAGACATGCCCGCTATTACAGTCCAATAAAGAAGCTAAAGGTTTTTTCTTAACTCATCACGTGCATCTTAATTAATGTCACACTCAAGAAGTTTAACCGCATGTGATTTAGTGCTCTTTCTGACTGGTTCTCCTCTTGCCTCCATTCTCTCTCTAACTACACATTTAAAGCACATTCAATCCTAATGAACTGCTATTGATGGAACAATAAATCTAATATTGCTGACATGCGCCGGCCTTGCATTTGACATTAATGCAAGTTGGGAAATGTGTACGCAAGCACACATTTAGTATTTAGATTTATCACCTATGTTGTCCTATGCTACACTTCTAAATCATTTTTACTACTAAATGATTACATTTGGCAATTTAGTTGGTGGGGTTGGAGGTGGGTTGGAGTAATTGGAAGAGATTTGTTTAGTGAGAGAAATGACCTACCAAACAACTTTATTGCCATATGTAACAAAACTAGAAGCCTTGATTGTTCAAATCAAACTGTTATAAAATTAACATGAATACATCTATCGGTCTGGGATGTCTGTTTTCTAGAAAACAGCCATAATAACAAGATTTTTTCCCTACTAATAATATACTTTTTTCTCTACATCTGAGAACATAAATATTTTTCAACAAAACTATGTGGAACTGTTATTATTTAGTTAAGTATTCTTGCTAAGTATGATTTCCTCACAAGGAGAATGTTTCACTTTGATCAAGTTGTTGCATAGCTATATACCATCACAAAAATGTCATAACTATTTTTGTAAAAAATGTCAAAAAGCTTTTATCAGGCTACCACCCATGGAAAAAAAAAAACCATGAAATTTGGAGAATGTGGAGACAAACTTATAAATAAATAATATTCCAACCTGTAGTCCCTATCAACAGTAAGAATGCATACAGTTCAGGACATAAGTTTACAGTTACAGTTACAGAATTTGCAAATATTAATAATTTTAAAACATGTTAGTAATAAAAAATTTAAAAAAATATTATTATTATTATTATTATTAATAATAATAATAATAATAATAATAATAATAATAATAATAATAATAATAATAATAAAATGGGTCATAAAAATTGCATTTTGTTTTTTATTTAGTACTGCCCTGAATAAGCTATTTACACCCCCTGGCTCTTAATGTATCGTGTTGATTTCTTGAGAATCAATGAATATTTGAACCTTTTGTAATAGCTGTGTATGAGTCAGTTGTCCTAAGTGTGAAAAGATGGCTCTCAATACCATATAGCCATTGTTAGAAAGTGGTCAAACATGCAGAAGAAGCTGAAAAGCAAATAATGTGCAGAACCTGGAGGATTTTTCTGAAGAAAAGTGGTCAGTTTAACTGCTCAGAACAAATCCCGGTAACAACACACATTGTTCAGAATCAAGCATACAGGTGCATCTCAAAAAATGGGAATATCAGTTATTTGAATATAAGTTCTTTTTTTTTCGGTATTTAATTCAAAAAGTGGAACTTTCCTATATTCTAGATTCATTACACATAAAGTGAAATATTTCAAGCTTTTTATTTTATTTTAATCTTGATGATTACAACTTACAGCTCATGGAAATCAAAAATCCATTATTAATACAGAAATGTCGACCTGAAAAGAGCTCTAATCAGATAATTAACTCAAAACACCTAAAAAGGTTTCCTGAGCCTTTAATCTCTCAGTCTGGTTCAGTACACATAACCACAATCATGGGGAAGATGAAAGTAAATTTTGCATTTCATTTGGAAATCAAGGTTTCAGAGTCTGGAGGAAGAGTGGAGAGGCCCAGAATCCAAGTTGCTTGAAGTCCAGTGTGAATTTTCCACAGTCAGTGATGATTTGGGGTGCCATGTCATCTGCTGGTCCACTGTGTTTTCTCAAGTCAAGAGTCAATGCAGCGTCTACCAGGAGATTTTAGAGCATTTCCATCTGCTGACGAGCTTTATGGAGATGCTGACAAGCAGGACTTCGCACCTGCCCACAATGCCAAAACTGGTTTGCTGACCATGGTATTACTGTGCTTGATTGGCCAACCAACTCAACTGATCTGAATTGCCAAGAGGAAAATGAAAGACACCAGACCCAACAATACAGGCTGTTATCAAAGCAATCTGGGCTTCCATAACAAAGTGCCACAGGCTGATTGCCTCCATGCCACGCCGCACTGATGCAGTAGTTCATGCAAAAGGAGCCCAGACCAAGTATTGAGTGCATGAGCTGTACACGTAATCATCAAGATAAAAACAAATAAAGGCTTGAAATATTTCACTTTATGTGTAATGAATCTAGAATATGTTAAAGTTCCACTTTTTTAATTAAATTCCGCAAAAAAATTTCTTTTCCATGATATTTAAACTTTTTGAGATGCACCTGTATGTAAACTTTTGAACTGGTTCATTTGTCTGAATTCAGTTATTATTGTGTTTTGTGGACTATATGTAAACATCTGTTATGTGAAATATCTTATTCAGGGCAGTAGTACATGCAAAACAAAATGCATTTTTTATGATCCCTTTTATTGTTTTTACAGTTATTAACATGCATATGTAAACTTATGACCTCAATGGTACATAATTCATGCCATTTCAGTATCATTAATTATTAATACAATACAAGTATAATGTAATGTATGTATCATATATCCACTTTAACCTCAGTTGTATTCTCACTGTATAATTAGTTTAATGGCTAAGCTTATGCTTCAATGTCATATTCACAGCATTCATAGTTATTCATTTAATTGTAAACATTAGCACACTCTCACAATATATAAAGCCATCAGGGTCATGGCAGCAGTGATGAATCATAAAGTGAAGTAAAATGTGCAGTGCTAGGATATGTTATGTAGAGTAGTGATTTTCAGAGAATGACTGATGTTATGAACCATTACAACGGAGGTCTCTTTGAGGCTCTTTACATGTAAGTCTATTAACAGACATATATTTAGTCAGAAAAGTAGAGAAGGACATTTCTAAAAAATAAATCTCATATTGATGTATTTTTATCCTTAAAAGACAGGAGGCCTTAGTGCTGCTAGCCAGTTCATACCAGTTCGTCTGACATCCTGATGTTATACCACAAACATTCCCTTCTACCTCTCTGCTCTCTCCTTTTCTCTCTTCAAACCCCAAAGTAACCTGACTGAAGGCTGAAATCCATGTGGCTCACAACACATGGGCTCCAGAAGCAGGTGGATGCAATTGCAATTGCTTATTCAAGAATGCAGATGGTAGAGACCAGATCATAAGCTGTCTGGTTCACCAAAGACAAATGCATACGCATTATTCAGAAAGCAGTGAGTAACAATAAGGTTAGGGAACTGGAGAAAGAAGAAACTCAATAAATGGAATTACATCTTGCAGTTACAGCAATCACATCCTGCAGAAATGCCGTTACTCTTAAATCTCTCAAGGAGTGTACCTTTACTGCCATGACTCAAGATCGAATGACTGATAAAAAGCTAATTCTTTACATGATGACTCGGGTTCAGTAATGATTCGGTGTGATAGAGCATGTCTTTATTCTGTGAATCAATTTCAACTCCCCACTCCTGTCCTTTTCTACATTTGTGTGTCATTTCCATCCCTACAGTGTTCATCCTACAGATTTCTGGGATTTGGGGATTTTGTATAGGATTGCAGGAATCCTGTATCTTTCTGGTGTATCTAATTTTATTTTTTTGGTGTAAAATTATATGATTCATTTAGTAAAAAATAATTCCTAGTCATTTGATTATGATTCATGTATGCTAAAGTTTAGAGATACATGAGTATGATTCTTAAACACTAAGTCGTTTGTATTTGATTCATTGTCTGAAGAGTCATTTCTGTGAATCAGATTTGATTTATTTATACTCTATAAGAGTCATTAAGTAATGAATCATTTCTGGACATTCAGATAATCGTTGTTCCTTGTCATATATATATATATATATATATATATATATATATATATATATGTATGTAGTACAGTCTAAAGTATTACTAGCACACTCATTTGATTACAATTTATGTACACTCGAGTTTAAAATTATATATCATTCTTGAACACTGTATTGGTATTTGATTCACTGAATTAATAGTAATTTATTTACACTGCATGAGTCATTAAGTAAATAACCATTTCTGAAAAAGCAGATAGTCATTGGTACTTGTGTATATACAGCATACATTGTTCCTATCACACTCATATTTTTTTTAGATTCATGTATTCAAGAGTTATGTGAATATGATTCTTGAACATTGTGTCGTTTGGTTTTGATTCATTCAATTAAAATTAATTTATTTACATGGTATAAGTCATTAAGTAAATAATTATTTCTGGACATAAAGATAATCATCTTTTAGATATACTATGTAAAGAATTCCTATCACATTTATTTGATTGTGTTTCATGTATGTAAACTTTAACATCATGTGAGTATGATTCTTGCGCACATATGATTAATTAAATTAAGAATCATTTATTTACACTGTATAAGAGAATAAGAGAATTCACTGTATAAGGTATAAGTGAATTCAAACTAGCGGAAATGATGATCTAGTGATTCAGGGCATGGACATTAGAACTAGAGCAGACGTGGAGGAAAACCAAGAAGTAAATACAAGGCCTCAGTGACAATATGGCTATTAGGGCTGCAACATGGAGACAGATTAAAACCCAGCAAAACCACATTGTCCCTTGTCAACAATCTGGTCATTTATACTAAACAAATTTGCCACAACAAGCAGAACGACAGTCCCAGCAATGGCTATTAATAGTGATCTATAGAAGTTTGTCCCCAGTCCTGCCCCAAACTTTTCTAAACAAACTTTCATCAGTGAGACAGTAGAGTGCTGACCTGTAATGCTTTATAGCACTGTAAAGTCTGAGGCTGGTACAGAGCCCAGCTGCTGTAATTCCCCCGGCTTTATTTAGATGCTTATAAAAGAGGCAATCGGCTATTTAATTAAAGCCAATTTTCTGTCAGCAGCCATTCCGGGCTGAGAAACATATTCTTCTGCTCAGAGATTGGAATGGACGGTGGAGCCAGGAGCCTGCAGACTAAAAAAGGAGTGTCATTTTTATCACAAATGCAAGCTCTCAGTACAATGGCCTATTCAGTAAATCACTAGAGCAGACCAAGAGTACATCACTGCCAGGTGTTTCTCACAAGGTGAATGTTAATTAAAAGCATGCAAACAGACCTTTGGTGTCTACTATATAGTAACACTCTTTAAGAACAGATTCATAAATCATTATTTATGTGCTTATAATTATTTGTAAGTTGGTAATGATTCCTTCTAAGCATTTTTATAAACTCTAATAATGTAATATAAACAATTACTTAATAAATCCATAAATAATTCCATAAGGTATAACTAGTTGTTGTGCTATAATGAACATCCTTTATAAATAAAAATAAATTAATAAATAATGGCTTGTGGATAAGTATAGAGCAAGTGTATTATTGATTTACAATTATAAAAACATTATAAACATTTAAAATGTCATCACCAAATGCTTACGATATTGACAAGCCTTAACTAGGTACGCCATATGTGTCATCATTTTTGTTTTCCCATAAATTTTTGTAATGCCACTATATTTTTTAGTTTATCTTTATTTTTTCAATCATGTGTCTATATGTGTTTTTGTAACTAATTTTGAAATCAAGTGTTTCGATATTACATTACAAAAATAAAGTTTATAGTGTCTTTCAGCTTAATCATAAGGAATAATTAAGCAATATTTCACAAGCAAGAGTTATGTAATATTGAGTAACTGACATTTCAGACACAATATGGGCAAATATTTTAGATATTTTTGCTCTGTCAAGGAAAATAGTGACTAAGGAAGTCACAGCTGGATAGAGCTGACTAACTGACAGCCAATAGTAAATGCAGTTACCATTTCAATGTAACAAAGTATTGGTAGAAATAGAATTTTATGTAGCGACAGACAAGACAGAGAAGTATGTGTCCAATCAAATTATTGGACTAGAACTAACTGTTGTATAAGCTATATGTGTATAAAGAGGTTAATACTAGACATTAAAAAGTAAAATAAAAAACTTACCCTACAAAGTTAAATTTCAACCAAAACTTTATGATATTTTAACTACGGACATATTTTTATTATTATTATTATTATTATTATTATTATTATTATTATTATTATTATTATTATTATTTTGGACCTTGTTTGTTTATAATGTTAATTACAAGTTTGAACCCTTTCAGTTGAATATCTGCAATTACAGTAATTCTGACATGACATGACATGAACATGAACATCATCATGCTATAATCTTTTCAAGGTTTTGTGGTATCCAAATGCAATCAGACCCACACAAAAAATAGTCCCATTTCTGGAAAGAGAAACTGTACAGATTTCGATCTTTTAGTTTTCTAAAAGTGGTTGGTATTAACACCTCACAGTTTGAGGGTATTTTGTTCAATCCTAAGCTTGTGTTACCATCAGTGCAGAGTTTGATATTTTCTCTCCGTGTCCATATGGGTTTCCTACAGGTTCTCTGGTTTCCTCCAACCTCCCAAAAACATGCTAGTAAGTGGACTGAATACTGTGTAAAAGAATGTTGCAAATGTTTGTGTCCTATGATAATCTGGCATCCAGTCCAGGGTGTATTCCCGTCTTGCACCCAGGTTTCCCAGGATAGGCTCCGGATCCACCGTGACCCTGACCAGGATAAAGTGCTACCCGAAGTTGAATGGATAAAGTGCCCTTTGACTTCCATTATAAATGAACTTGAGTCATTTTATTATCAACATGTCCAAACACGCAGTAGATAGAGAATAGATGGGAAAATGGTGGAGTATTCCTTTAACTGCAATTTTGTATGAACCCGTTGCAAAACTTCTCTCTTTGTCCTTCTCTGACATACTCTTAATCATTTGATTGGCATTGGATTTGATTATATTTATTTTTTTCTGAGTGTCTATCTCATTTATCATTTTCCTCTATCCGTCTCACTCACATTGAACTTTGTGCTGCTGTCCTCCTCTAAATGGGTTCTTTCATGTCAATAAAAGAACAAGTTTTAATATAGTCAGCTATGTATTCTCCCCCTCTCTCTCTCTCTCTCTCTCTCTCTCTCTCTCTCTCTCTCTCTCTCTCTCTCTCTCTCTTTCACATACTATCTTGAAAAGACCATGTTTCCCCACTTACTTTATTCTCCCTAGTGAAAAGATCAGCCTCCTATAGAATCCAACTAAGGATTTTTAAATATTTAACTTTAAATCCACTTTCCTCTCAAATACAAAAAATCCACAAAAAGATTAGATATCACCCTTTTGGGATATTACTGTGCCTGTGACCAATCCTGTAGTTGTCTTTAATAGACTTTTTTTTTAATTTACTGTATTGTAAAAAAGTACAGATTCAGGGCTGTAGTTTTGTACAGCCCTGAATAATGCCAACATATTACTAATTTGTTTGGTCTTAAGCCAACATTTTCGGACTCTTCTTCAGCTTCGATTTTCAAGGTCAGAAAAGATCTTGTGATGTGCACTGATGTGCTTGGAGAGACTCACCAAGATTATTTGTTATAGTGATGAGGATATACGTGATAAGTGAGTTGCTATTGGGTTTTATGTTACCTGATAACTGAAAGTGAAGAGTGTTGACTGCATGTACAGAAGAGCACAGGCAAGGGAATGATAGGAGCTGATTTGGTTGGATATTTTAGTGCCCTGTCTCTTTATAAAGCATAAATCTATGCATAATGTTACACTATTTAAGGATGTATCAATTCTTAAAAAGAAGATGGGTGGCTGAGCTGAAATGATTGATTCTGGAATGAAGAATGCACAGAATGGAAGCTCATGTCCTTCAACAAAGCTCTCCTGATAGCTCAATGAGTGACCTTCCTTCAGTGGAAGATGTCTACAACAGTATCTGGGAGGTTTTTCCATCGTGTTCCACATGCTCTTTTACACATCACTGATCATGATGGAATTCAGTATGCCACAGGAATTTTATTAAAATTTTATGCAGAATGACTGTGGGAGGAATCCCTTTCTGAGTGGTATAGTTATAAGATTAAAAGAATAGACCTGTGTACAACTGTACACTTCATACAAAGTCATAATATTTCATTAAAGCGAAACAAAATGACTTTCCCCAGCATAGCCTTTCACAATCTGCAGTTGACTGTAGAATTGGCTTTGCCTAGTCTGAAATATATTCATTACAATCACAAAAAATAGGCTTGGCTTTACTAACAGATTGATTTACTCTGGTTGAATGAGAATACACATTTAAATTGTTTGTCTGTCTACGTGAAGCCTCCTTTTTTGTCTATGCCATTAGTTCTCTGTCTCTGACATGTGCTCTGTGTGCCATTAGTATAAACATGGCTGACCACTCCGCTTTAAACAGCTGCAAATAAGTGCCATTAAGCCATTATGGGAATTATGGGCATTAAGGCTGGCTTTGGCTCTCTGATCTGATAGATGGGATCTGGAAAGTGCTGGCTGATCTTCAAGCTTACAGACAAACACACACACACACACACCGGCCAAAGTTGGTTCAGGTTCACTCTTATAATCATACCTTTTGAAAATTGCCTGATGTGGTATTGAGTAGTGGATTTTGCGTCACACCAGGGAATAAGATGCATCCTGGTAATAATTATATATGTAATTTAGATTTATAATATATATATATATATAATTGATATATGTAATTTTATGTAATACAATTTAGCATTGTGACTAGCAGTCACAGGGCATGATTGAAATGTGAAAATCATCCATCCATCCATTTTCCATACCACTTAACCTACACAGGGTCATGGGATGCCTGGAGCCTATCCCAGAGAACTTGGGGCACAAGGCAGGAGACAATTGCACAATCCATCGATGGACACAATTGCACACACTCATTCTGGACAATTCTGGAAATGATAATCAGCCTACAAAGCATGTCTTTGGACTGGGGGAGGAAACCAGAGTATGGGAGCACGTGCTAGTTCCATGCACATAGGATAGAAGTGGGATTCAAACCCCCAAGGTGTGAGGTGTGAGGCAGACTTGATAGCCACTAAGTCACTGTGTCTATGTGAAAATCATGTCATGCTACAATGGAGAAGACTACGAAGTTGAATGCACTACGTGCTAGGACAGATATGAAGAATTGTACAAGAAGTTATTTTTTATATAATTTACATATTATTTACGTTATTAATTATTAAATTATAACACTCTAATCAACTGATTAACTTTCCAGTATCACATGCAAGACTTAAATTCATTAATGTTGTTATGTCATAAAACTATTACTGACATTTTAATTCACTCCAATGCCTCATTTCGGTCTTAATTGATTAATGGCATGTATTCTTTTTTATATCCATTAACTGATGTGTGCAGGTTGATAATAATCTGTCTTTTTTGTGTTCAAAGTTCTTTGATAATTTTCCGATGGTAATAGATGACAAGGGGATGTTACATGTATGCAACCATGTTCCCTTTCAAAGGAACCTCGACGTTGCATTTAGCATAACTCTATGGGAGCACCCTTGTGTGCGCGACCGGTATCTGAAACTTGTATAAAATCATGCCTCTATTTATAGGCCTGCCATGATCAGGTGCCAGGGCAATTAAATGTGTCACGTTTTATATATATATATATATATATATATATATATATATATATATATATATATATATATATATATATATGGCATCTGTGTACCGCGCCGTCAGCCTTATTATCTTCAGTGAGACGATTGTTTGTGTAACAAAAAGACGCTTCATTTCTCCTCTATATTTTCTCAAAATCTCTGAACTTTTCTATCCCTTTTTAAAAGAAAAGAGAAAGAAAGAATGAGCGAGTGAGAATTCAGAAAGTGTGTTACGCCTTGCTCCTGTTTCATCATGGGAGGAGACGGACACGCTTTCTGTGTGAAGTGTTTAGAATGGAGCATGTGACGGCAGTCCTTGAGGGGGCTGACTGTCAGCATCGTGATATTTTACGAGTAGGCAGCTCTGCTCGTGACTTGCTCTCTTCTCATCCAAAGGGAGATGGGTTTCAGAGCCTCACTGCCTTGGCAGCGGTAGGCCCAGGTCTTGGGGATCTCTTATGGATTTGGAAGAGGAGCTGGAGACGAGCGCCGCTCTACCTCTTGCTCTGTCTTCCGGGTCCAGGTCTCCGCCTGACTTTGGAGCTCACGTTGTGACTCCTCCTTCCCCTATGGGAAGCCAAAACACCTTCGCTGACTCCCAGGAGTCGGTAGGGGTGTCATTGCACCAAAAACTGAGAGCAGCTCTCAAACATATAAAGATCTGCTTGAGGTGATTACTAGGGCAGTTGAAAAGCTGAATATAGACTGGCTTCTGGGGAAAACCATACACTAACCATGTTTATAACTCCGTGACGTCTGATTACTCAGCCGTCATGGGGTATGAGCAGCACGACTATTTAGCGATGCCGAAGGTGGAGGAGGCGCTTGCGAGCCACCTCTCTCCATCAATGGCAGGTATTTTAGGGAGGCCGGCTTTGCCTTCCAAGCCATGTAAGGCCACCTAGGTGTTGGTGAGCAAAGCCTATGTGGCAGCGGGTCTTGCTTGTGGGTCACTGCATACAATGGCAATGTTGCAGGCCTACCAAGCAGACCTGCTGAGTGAGCTCGATACTGGGGAGGGAATTGGGCCCTAGGCAGTGGCAGAGCTATGCCGCGCCACAGATTTGTCTCTCCGGGCGACCAAGCTAACGGCCCGTCTTATCGACCGTTCAATGAGTAGCTTGGTTGTAATGAAGAGGCACCTATGGCTCAAGCTCTCAGGGATGGGGGGCAAAGTTTGGCCGCACAGTTAATGGCCTGTTTGGCCGCACAGTTAATGCCATCGCCGACAGGTTTCGCGAAGCAAAACAGCAAGCAACGGCATTCAGCCAGTTCCTTACCCGTTGTGTCAAGTTCACCCGGGCATCCATGAGTGGAGACCGGGCCAGCAAGAGTGCACTAGTGCAAGAGAGGCACAGAAGGCGAGTGTGGTGGCCCCCCTTAGAGAGCCAGGGGGACCGGGCAGCCACAGCCGCAGCTTGCCAACAGGCCTGATTTAACAATGATCATAAAAGCAAAGCACGCAAGGAAGGAACAGTCCTGATGGGCCACAGAGGGACGTATCAGGGGACATTAGGTTGTTAGGGCAGATAGCCCCCAGTGCTACTGTAGGGCCTCCCCTAGCCAAAGCTGTCCCAAGTTTTCAGCTTCTCTGGTCAGCTGTCACAGGGCAACGAAAATCTGATGCTTTCCCTCCAACAGAATGTGGAAAAGCTAACCTCACTAATAGACCATCTGGCAGCATGGAAACTACTGCCAATTGTGTCTCCATGGGTTCTGTCTACCATGGAAAAGGGTTACCGGGTCCAGTTCAGAGCTCGACCCCCCTGGTTCAGAGGTGTGGTCACCACAGTAGTCAGCACAGAGCAGAGCCCAACATTAGCACAGGAAGTCAGATCACTTTTGTACAAAGGGGACATAGAACATGTACCCCGTTCCCTAAGGGAGGGAGGTTTTTGCAGCCATTATTTCCTGGACCGCAAAAAAGATGGGAGTATGCGGCCAATTTTAGATCTGCATCATCTGAACCGTACTCTTTGGACATACAGGTTCAAGATGCTGACGCTCAAACTTATCATGCCACAAATTCAGTTCTAGGACTGGTTTGTGACAATAGATCTGAAAGATGCATAATTCCACAGGAATATCGCCCAGTCACAGAAAGTTCCTGAGGTTTGCGTTTGGAGACAATGCATACCAATATCGGGTTCTTCCCTTTGGGCTAGCTTTATCCCCTCGCACCTTCACAAAGTGCATGGATGCTGATCTGGCTCCTTTGCAACTCCAGGGCATCCGTGTACTAAACTACCAGGACGACTGGTTAATTCTAGCACTCTAGGGGTGTCTCCTTATTGCAAGATGGTAATGCCTCCCTCATGGGCTGGGGTGCAGTCTTAGATGGCTGTCCAGCTCACGGTCTTTGGAGCAGCCCTCATCTGGAGTGGTATATAAATTGCCTAGAGATGCAGGCCTTATTCCTAGCACTGAAATTCTTTCTTTCCCAATTGAGAGGTCACCATGTGTTAGTTGTGACAGACAACACAGCAGTGGTCCAATATATCGACCACCAGGAAGGATTCTGTTCGCGCCCCCTGTTCAAGCAGGCGCAACTAATCCTTCTATGGGCAGAGGGAAAGCTGTTGACAGTGAGTGAAATGTACATTGCAGGCAGCCGGAATGTGGGGGCAGACATTCTGCCGAGGCAGGGGCTGAGGCCCGGAGGTTGGAGGATCCATCCACAAGTGGTGGAGTCCATATGGCGGAGGTTCGGACAAGTGGAAGTGGATGTGTTCACCTCCGAGGAGACAACACACTGCCTGCTGTGGTTCACCCTCACTCCTCCTGCACCACTGGGGCTGGATGCCATGGTGCACATGTGGCCGAGGTCACGTCTATATGCTTTTCCCCCGATTGCTCTGCTCCCACAGGTTCTAGCGAGAGTTTGCCAAGGCCGTATACGTCTGCTGCTAGTAGCACCTTATTGGCCAGCTTGAACATGGTTCTCGGAGATAATATCCCTGCTAGACAACACTCCTTGGGAGATTCTCATCCTCAGGGATCTACTGTCTCAAGCCGGAGGGCTAATTTATCACCCTCAGCCGGAACTATGGAAGCTGTGGGTCTGGCCCCTCAGGACGGGCAGCAGCTCATAGATTCTGGTCTCACAACTGAGGTTGTAAAGACCATGTTGAATGCTAGAACACCATCCACAAGGAAATTATATGCACTCAAGTGGCGGCTTTTTGTCTTGTGAGGAACGTCAGCTAGACCCAGTGAACTGTGCAGTAGCTACAGTCCTGGAGTTCTTACAAGGACGTTTATCAATGGGGTTGGCTCCTTCTACAATCAGGGTTTACGTGGCCGCCATTTTGGCCAGCCACGTCCCTGTTGATTGAGCCTCTGTGGGGCAACATCTTCTAACTTCGTGGTTCATGTGTGGTGTCAGGCAGCTGAGGCCCATCTGCAGGCCACGCATACCTTCCTGGGACCTTTCTGTGGTCCTGGAAGGTCTGTCAGGGGCCCCATTTGAGCCCTTAGTGTCAGCCTCTGAGAAGCTTCTGACTCTAAAGGTAGCTCTTCTGCTGGCCCTGACATCTCTCAAGCGAGTAGGAGATCTATAAGCTCTCTCTGTTGCCCCTTCCTGCCTTTACTTTGCCCCAGGATTAGCCAAGGCCTTCCTGTATCCTAGCCCGGATTATATTCCTAAACTTCCTACATCGGCTGCCCACCCTGTGGTGTTGCAGGCTTTCTGCCCTACTCTGTTCCTCACACTGGAACAAGAGAGGATGCACCTGCTGTGTCCAGTAAGGGCTCTCTATACTTATGTCCACTGCTCCGGCCACTGGTGTAAGTCGGAGCAGCTGCTGGTCTGCTTTGGTGGAGACAGTAGAGGTGATGCTGTGTCAAAGCAGCGCATCTCTAATTGGGTAGTGGAATCAATCTCTATTGCTTATGAGGTGCGCGGTCTCGCTACGCCTCTGGCCATAAGGGCTCATTCTACTAGGACTTTGTCCAAAGGGGTATCCTTACAGGATGTGTGTGCTGCTGCAGGGTGGTCTATGCCACACACATTCATTTGTTATTGCAGCCCGGATATTCAGTCCACCCCGGGCTCGAGTGTCTTGCAGTGACCCTCGGGTTTGGGTCTTTTTAAACAGGCCGTACCCTCGGTATGATGGAGTGGGTATTCTTGTTCCCATAGTGTTATGCTAAACACAACGTTGAATTCCCTTTGCGTAGCTTTGTCATACCACGGCAAGCCTGTGAATTGCATCTTCTCTTCAGATAATAGAGGCTGATGGCGCGGTTCACGGGTGCTATATATATATATATATATATATATATATATATATATATATATATATATATATATATATATCACACGTCACGCTTGCCACGTCACCTGATCATGGCAGGCCTATAAATAGAGGCATGATTTTACACAAGCTTCAGATGCCGCTCATGTGCGCAAGGGCACTCCCATAATGTTATGCTAAACCCAACGTCTCAGGGAAGAGGGTTACATGCATAACCCAGACGTTTTTACCTAAGGGAAACAGGACATGGTTACATTTAACCATGGATTTTCTGTATACAGAAAATCATTTAAATTTCATTTGTCTTAATTACAAGTTTGCATTGTTTTTTAAAAGGTTTGTCAAAATAAATTGGTATAGCCTATATATTCTCATGAGAAAATACTGTTATTTTTTAATTACAATCATAATCAATTCTCCTATAGTTTGAGTGGACAATTTGAATAATTGTGGGTAATGTTTATTTTATACAATAATTTTTGCTGATTTATTTGAAGGGTACAAGGCATTAACTTCTAACATTATAACATAAGATAAAAATCCTTTTTCGTACCTAACATTTCAGATGCCCTTCCTCACACTCCGTGCAGTTTGCAGATAATTTCCTGAGTAATTTATCAGCATTGGGATAATGATCATAGTCAGTGAGGGATTTTAATTTATTTGGCGTGAGTTCTTTGACACTCACATGCTGGCAGTTCTTCATGACAGATGTCCTTGCATAACCACAATGAAAGCTGATTATTAGCATTGTGATAGTTAAAGATTAAACAATGTTGCAAAAGAAACCAAGACGCCAAAACTTTTTAAAACAGTTTTAAAATCCCCAAATGTGCAATAGGTATATTTATACCAGAATATAATAAACATATGTATACATGTTTGTGTAATTATGAACGTTTGTGTGTGTGTGTGTGTGTGTGTGTGTGTGTGTGTGTGTGTGTGTGTGTGTGTGTGCGCACAGGTATGAGGATCTTGGTAAACCTGCTCTTGGACACCCTACCCATGCTGGGCAACGTGCTCCTGCTCTGCTTCTTCGTCTTCTTCATCTTCGGCATCATCGGCGTGCAGCTGTGGGCAGGGCTTCTGCGCAATCGCTGCTATCCCGATAAGAATTTCACCCTGTGAGTTTGACCTTTCACCTCTGACCTTGGCTGTACTGTCATGCATCATTATATTAAATGATAAACAAATTAAAACTGACACTTCTTTGTGATTGGATATAATCCGCAATGATTAATGTTTTTGTTTTTGTTTTTCTTTTGACATTTTACCTCTATCTTCTGCTTTTAGTCTATTCCAAGGTTGTTGTTTTTTTAAGTTTCAAGTGTCAGAGTAACTGAATTACTTCAGGACATTCCACAAAATGTAGGGATCAGCAAAATACTTTGTACTTTGTATGTACGATGGAATGGGGAAGGACTATATTCTTTCCTAGTGTATGCTTCTTTAGAAGTGTTTTATTATTTAGTTTAATTAATTTTGACATACCAACATGTTCCATGTAGTAAACTATAGCATCCATCCATCCATGCATTTTTCTACACATATCCTACACATGGTCATGGGGGAGCCTGGAGTCTATTCCTGGGGACTTGGGACACAAGGCAGGGGATACCCTGGACGGAATTCCAACCCATTTCAGGGTACAATCACATACACTCACTCACCCATTCACACACTACAGGCAATTTAGAGATGTCAATCCGCCTACAATGCATGTCTTTGGACAATAATAACACAGCTTTTGATATTGGTTTCCTTAACACTAAGTAAAATTATAAAACTCGATAATGCTCGATTCTTATTGGTCAGATGGTTCTACAACAGCAGCTCTTATAATAGCTCTGTTCAAGGTTTATATTAACGTGCTTGTTCTTAAATGTTAACAAGTCTATATAGTAACAACTTACACAGGAACTTGAGTAGTTGTGGATATGGTGAGTATGGTGAGTATGGTGAGTTTCCCTGAGGAAACCCCTGAAGCATGAGTAAAACATGCAAACTCTGTGAACACAGGGCAGAGGTGGGATTCGAACCCCCAACAAAGTACAAAGATATGCATTATAGGCTGATTGGCATTTCCAAATTGTTCATAGTCTGTGAATGTGTGTGTGACTGTGCCCTGTGATGGGTTGGCTCCCCGCCCATGGTGTCCCCCGCCTTGTGCCCTGTCCCCACAACCTTATGTAGAATAAGCGGTATGTCAAATGGATAGACAGACATTTTTAAGGTTATTTATTTATTTATTTATCTATCTATCTATTTATTTATTTATTTATTTATTTATTTTTCTATTGAAAAAAAATCCTTTGCAGCAAACAAAAAGTTATGAGCTGTGTCACTCTGACAAGGAACCTAGTGCACACACACACGCACACACACACACACACACACACACACACACACACACACACACACACACACACACGCATGCACACACACATGCACGCACACCAAGTAAGTGAACTTTATTTAGCCATTGAGAGGATGAAAGCATTAGACGAACTGAACCTTGGTGCTGTACTAAGATAGAGTCCTTTAGCACAGCCTCTTAGTTTCTTTTTCTCTCTCACATGGCTGGAGAGCTCTCTTGAAAAGTGGAAGAGCTTGCAGTTCTCAGTCAATTCAGGTATATTCTGCCTTATTCCAAAAATCAATATGATTTAAGGCAAAAGCACTTGAATACAGCAAGAGTGACAAAGAGCAGAGAGGAATAAAATACACTTTATTGCACTGGATTAATAAGTTTAGGACAAAAAAATGCTTGGTTTCCTTAACACTAAGCACAATTATAAAAATGATAAAACAGGCTACAGGGTTGTTGAATGCTCAATTCTGATTAATCAGAACTTCCTACAACAGCAGCTATTATAGTAGCTCTGTCCAGGTTTTATATTAATGTACTTGTTCTTAAACGTTCTTAAACAAGTCTATAGTATCAACTTAAAAAGGAACTTGAGAAATATGAATATGGTGATGTATTTATTTATATTTTTGCTAAGATTTTTTTTTTAATTTAGCAATCTTGAAAGGAGTCTTCACTGTTAGCACTTTGTCACAGAGCTCAAGCTGTAACTTTGAGTTGCTTATTAACTTACTATTACTATTAAGAGAATAAAAAAAGTGAGGCTGTTGGGGGAACAACTGTTAACATAAGTGATAACGTGAACTAACTTGTTTCATGGACATTCCACAACATTAACTGTAACTATAAATGGATAAAAATGTCAATCTTTAATAAGAACTGTAATTGTTGGCGAACTGTCATAAAAGAGGAATTAAACACTTAAGGATGTAATCATTCCTTTAAAAATGAATTAAACAGTGAATATTTTCTGGATCTCTGATTAATGAAGAACGAGCTCACTCTTGGAAGTATTTAAACGATTACATTCTGATGAAAAATATTTAATTGAACCTATTACACCAATTCCTATTAGGAAGTAAGATAATGTAGTTTTATTTTTCCTGCCGAGTAACCAGTGCATGCTGATATATTCGCAAACTACTATTTAAATTGTTAGCAGGTGAACTATTAGCTAGTTATGACTTTCTCCTTTCTAGCAACTGTTGTGTGTAGTGTCCCAAAAGTCATGTTGCTTTCAGTTTCCTCAACAACTTTTATTTGTTCACAAATTTAATTACAAGTCTTCAGTGATAGGGATGCATATAACATTCGACTACATCAAAAAGGTGTCTCAGCACGTCCCCAGATGAGGCGCTCCTGATTTGCATGAAGAGTTGGAGGAACAGATAAACAAACAGCACCGTGATGAAGTCTCTGACCTCAGGCTGTTGGAAAATGAAAGAACAAACTTACTAACAAAGTTATTAAGGGCATGAGAATTCATATGAAATGCCTCGTTTTACTGGTTGTTCCTCAAATTATGACAGGATAGACACCACGAACATGGCTGCTGGCTGAATCTTGTCAGTCCTGTAGACTTCAACGCATAGATGTCTATCACTGTCAATACACTACTCAAGGGAGATGCGACAAATATTTTTTTTTCTAGAGAATATATTTCTAATTGCGTTGTATTTCAAGAATTCACACTCCCTCTCTGAATCGCTCCTGCTCCCTCCAGACAAAGTGCTTCTATTTAACCTTCTCTCAGAGCTCAATAAAGTGTGATTATAAATCTAAATTTGAAAAATGCAAATCATTTTCTTAGTCTAACCTACCATTTCATAAAACCGCTCTCTCTTGTTGCCCAGGTTTCATCAATATTATGAGTCTCATTCTTGTCCTCTGCAGTTCCCATGCCAACAATTGGCACTTTACGTTTGTAGTTGTATACCATATAATGTGTGAGGATATGAGACATTTTGATCTTTTACCATCTTTTTATTTACATACATTTGATATCATAGAGTGCTGGGTCAGCCGCAGGAGTAGTGTATGGAGTGTATTAGGGTTAAGTGCCTTGCTGAAAGTGGGAGATAATATGATTTGGTCTGGTGCCTTAGTGTCTCTGGATTGGGTTCATTTGTTTTTCTGAGTCGTTCATAATGTTCGCCTAAAGCCTGATATTTTCACTGCTGCTTCCACACTTCTCTCCACACTAGTAAACAAGTTAAAGTATACCTGTTAGGCATGTAACTGAACATGAATGCATTATTTGCAATGAATATGTTCTAAATAGATACTAATACAGATACGAATAAGAGGTGCATTATTAATTTTTTTAGGAAGCTTGCCAAAAAAGGTTCACAGGGCATCTGGACTAAGATGTGTGCATCAATACTGGGATTCTGCAGGTGACACACACAAAAAAAGATGCACAAGTGGGAGTCTTAAAAGTTAATTAAAACAAGATGCTTTATTACATGTAAAGCGACAACTTGTGGAGTCTTCAGCAGTGTTAAATGTATTTAGTAATTTTGTATTTCATTTATTTATTTATTTTTTGTAGTTGTTGTTTGTCTCTCCATTTTCTCACAAATTTGGTCTTGGCCAGTTCTCACCCACCAGTCAGCTTTACCCATCATACGATAGCTACAGTTGAGGTCATAAGTTTATATACGCCTTGCAGAATCTAAAAAATGGTAATAATTTAAAAAATAAGAAGGATTTGATCAATGACTGTATTTGTTGTTGTTTGTTTTGTGATAGTTGCTCATGAGTTCCTTTTTTGTCCTGAGCACTTAAACTACCCATTGTTCTTCAGAAAAATCGTCCACGTCCTGGACATTCTTTGCTTTTCCAGCATCTTCTTCATATTTGACACCTTTTCAACAATGGATATATCATGTTGAGATCCATCTTTTCACACTTAGGACAACTGAGGGACTCGTACACAACTATTACAAAAGGTGCAAACATTCACTGATGTAAACTTTTGAACAGGATAATCGGTATAAATTATTATTTTGTTTCAAGATCTTTTTTTCATTTAGTACTGCCACTCAGAAGCTACATAAGATATTTACATGTTTCAAAATAATAAAAAAATAATAACAATTTTTCACCACTCATCCTGTTCAAAAGTTTACACCCCCTGGATCTTAATGTATCATGTTGCCTTCTTGAGCATCAGTGACTGTTTGCACCTTTGGTAATAGTTGTGTACGAGTCCCTCAGTTGTCCTCAGTGTGAAAAGATGGATCTCAACATCATATGTCTCAGGACAAACAAGGGACTCTTGAACAAGTATCACAAAACATAAAACATTTGTTGATCATCCAGGTAACAACACACAGTATTAAGTATGAACCGTATATAAACTGGATCATTTGTGTAAATTCAGTTATTATTGTGTTTTGTGTTATCTGTTATGTGTAGTAGCTTATTCAGGGCAGTACTGAATGAAAAACAAAATGCCATTTTTATGATCCCTCTTTATAAAATTATTTAACGTTTTACAGATTCTGCAAGGCATATGTAAACTTATGACCTCAGCTGTGCCAACTGAGTAGTTGAAGGCTAACACATGCTTCCTTCGAGACATCTGAAGTCAGCCAACTGCATTTTTTTTTTCAAAATGCTGCTCATGTTGCATCACAGGGCAGTGTACTGTATCGGAGTTTCGGGAAAGTGCTGTCTGGTTTCTTCCACATACATGAGCTCACATACTCCCACATTTGGTTAGTGTCGCTATGATTGACATGGCATCGTCAGAATTGAACTTGCAATCTCCGGACAATAGTGCAAAAGCTTTCCTGTTGTGCTCTATTTTTAATTTCATTTCATTGTTTATATCATTTTGATACCCTCTCCGGAAGCCCATAAAGGTTCTAGCATGGTTCTAAGTAAAATGTAGACATACGTTCTAGCCTTTAGAAGGCAAAAAGTAACAATTTCTCCAGGCAGCACTCATCATTCCCTGATTTAACAAATCTGATTAAGCTCCTCAGCTAATTATATATATATGGAGAGTGTGACATCTGTGATGTATGAAATCTTTTCCATTTCTAGAGTGCTGTTTGCCTTTAAAGGCTGCATTTCACTTTATCTGAGTTGCATTGTTGTTGATTTTGAGGGATTCCTTTATTTATCTATTTATTTATTAATTTTAAAAAGGATGAGTCATATGCCTCTCTAGTCTTTGTATATCACAGGTTTGTAATTGGCACTGTTTTAGAGACCAGATCTATTTTTTTCTCCTTTGATCAGTGAATTTTTTCTTTCGGAATAAAAAAAACAGCATCTTTGTAGCTGTAGATCAAATGCCATTAGGCTGAATTGTGCTTATCTTGACATGATTTGCATATAGCTTTCAGTTGCTGACACCTGTGCTTTGAGGTGCTGCTTTGTTTGGTTTTCATCTGTAGATGATGTACACTGTAATCCAGTCTGATCAACATGTTTAATCTGCTGTCTGATCTCCATTCCCATCCCTTCCTATAATAAGATAAAATACAGGAACACAAAAAACTCTTAAATCGGTGAATCATACAGAATACCTAGATTTGAAATAACAAAATTTTGACACATTTTAGTTTGGAAATTAAAGATTTTATTTATTTATTATTTTTTTTATAAGATTGCTGATGTGCATTTTAAAATTCAAGATGGACTTAAGGTGATTATTTATGTTGGATTCCAATAAGTCACAGTTAAATGGCACATTTCACCCTACAGGCAGTCAATGTAGTACATACTAGTTAAATGAATGGTGTGGTTTATTATCTTTCAGTTGGTTATTTAACTGCTATGGGTAGGTAGGGTTTTGCTTACAGCACATTCCATGTAAATAAAAAAAAAGTTTTCATCGGACATCAATGATTTCCTATATATATTTTGAAAATGCCTGCTTTATGTCTAGATTGTCATTTAGTAGCTGCCATCAGTTGTAAGAATTTATTTAAATGATTTTAATTTGGATAAATCATCAGTTTCATTACCCTAAGAATCTGAAACATTCATTCATTCATCTTTATCCTGGTTGCAATCATGGTAGATCTGGTTCATGTTCCCAGAACAGTGGGCATGGGGCATATATACACCCAGGATGGGATGCTAGTCCATCACAGAGCACAGTTGGAACATGTGACAGAGATATATTTGTGGAGATTGTAGTACTCAAATGGCCCTCCAGGTCTTGGCAACCCCCTGAGCAAGCACAGTAACGGTGATGATGATTGATGGCTCTGGAGGGGTGCACAGTAAGGCATATGCTAAACAGAACATATATTCTACACCTGAATTTTTAATACAGGTACAGAGTTATGAACAGGGGTATTACAGTGGGTGGGGTTGGGAAGGATAGTGTTCCTGACTAACTAGGGCTCCTGGTGGAGCAGATCCTCAAGGGGCCAGGGCTAAAAAACTTCAAGAAAAGGGCAAGGGAGCCCACAGAGGCAGCATAAGTACGTATATGGACAAAAACTTATTTGGAACACTCCTGTCTATGAACCACTCTTTATATTTCCTTGCGTTTCATCTTTTATTCCCTTTGGCAAAATTTGGGGAAGTGGTAGCTCTGTGCACTCTTAAAAAAAAAAAATCCTAAAAGAATCCTAAAAAAAGTTTCTTAGTTTGTTCCTACGGGGGAATCGACAAAGGTTCATTGTAGAAGCCAACAACAGAGTGTTTCCTTCCTACAGTAAAAGCACTCTATGAAAATGCATTTGTTCATTTCTCTTTACCTTGGTCATGGTTACAGTGAATTAAAAGTCTATCCTGAGAACATTGGTCACAAGGCAGTTATACACCCTGGATGGGACACCAGTCCATTGCATCCACACACATTCACACCAAGGTGTAATTACCTTAAGAAACTTTAATTATCCACAGAACCCCACAGTAACCTGTACTAGTAAACAAAATGGTGATTCATTCCTCCAATCCTAAAAATCCTGGGTTGCCTGAACAGGGTATTAGTCCAACCCAGTAAATGGAAAGTTGTGGGTTTAAATCCCAGAAATTCCAGAGAGCAACTGTTGAGCAATTGAACAAGGCCTTTAATCCTTGATCACTTAGATGTAGGTTTAGATTAAATCCCGCCTCACTTATAAAAGCGTCTCTGAAATGAATAAATGTAAATCACCTGAAAAAGTGTTCTAGGCATTTTGCCAGTCTCATCGCTATGTGAGGTTGGTGAGGGCTTTAACTTCTAGCTGCAAAGGAATTATGGGAATCATTGTACTGCTTGGGTGCCAGCATATTTTACTTTTGTGGAACCAAGTCTTTCCTTTCTCTTTCAAAGGTTGAAATGAAAAATGGAATTTGTTATGTCACAGTAATTGCTTGATCAAATGCAATGAGGCAAAAAAACCCAAACTTTTTTCTATTATAGAAAGCTGCTCAGCTATGTGGGGTATATTCTAACACGTCAACTCCTGATTCAGGTGTACTCCTGGGCAGGTAGGGGCGAGGGTGTGTGTAGGGTCTTTATTTCACAAAATTGGCCCAAGCTCAGGGGCTAAAGAGTAACTCTAGAAGCATTTGCTTGGGTATCTGGGTGTAATGAAGCAGAAGGCATAATGGGGCTGTTATCATTCATGCTGTGGTGGTGTGTCTTGAGCATAACGTTGCTAGAAGTTTGTGATATTCCACTGCATTAATCTCTCTCTTTCTCTATCTCTCTCTGTCTTTTCATTTCCATTTATCGGTCCAGTATGTCGCTGTGTGAGGGTAATGTGGCAGTGAAGGGGCTGATGGGTAAATTGTTGTTCTGACCTTTATGTGTCTTGTGTAATGGTCACGGTGGAGTACAATATGTGAGAAGATGGATGAAGATGTTGGCATGTGTGTGTTTGTGAGGTCCCAGATATCTAGAAAGACTTCAGTCCGAGTGTCATTTGAAAGGTCTCGCTGTCTTAAAGCAGTCTAAATTTCACTGTAATTATGTAGGCAAGTATGTGTCCTGTTCATGAACCACTAACATCCTATTTCATCCTCTCAGATCATACAGTACATGAGTGCATATATATCTCTACTGACAGAGCATGTGGTTTTGCATCTTTCACTTGTGTTTTTTTTTTGTTGTTTTTTTTACCTACATGAAGTTAGATGTAGGATATGAGAATTTGGAATAATGTCAGGTCCTCGAATGATAGCTTGAAGCAATGCAACGTATGATTTTTGGAACATTATAAGTGCCAAGATTTGTCCAATTTACGCCTTATAACAAGCATTTAAAAAACTTTTGTAATGATCAGGGAAGGGTTTGCTTTGTAAAATATGGCTTGGAAAATGTATTTATTAACAGATGTATAAAATTGTGCCTCAGTCTTCCTCCACATTTTGTAAAGATAATCCCTATCTGGATGCAATCCTGATTAATGTCGTCCACAAAACAACATATACAGAATCCTGACAAAAATTCTGATGAAGTCATGTATAATGCAATGTATAAAACATTTTTTTTTAAAAATTTATTTATTTTTACAGTTTTCTGCCATTGCCAAAAAACAAATGTTTGCATATCCAGCCAAAATGCTATTAGATTTTACAGGGCTTAGCTTGGCACAATTTGCATACAGATTTAAATTGCTGTGCATTGAGATGCTGCTTTTTTGCTCTGTTTCTAATTATGTGTGCTCTAATCCAGCCTGATTACCGAATCTTTATATCTTGAATGACTTGTGTCTGTTTGTGTCATGAAGTCTCATCTTGAGTGATCAACCTCTCTGCTGCTGATGTATTTGAAGAATACAATACCTCAATGACCCTAATGTGCTCCAAATCCCGCTGTGCAATGACATGGTGATGATTGACAGCTCTGTTGGTGTCCATGCTGGGGGTGGGGGTGATAGGTAGGGTGATGTGTGCAGTCCATCTGAATTAGTAACATAGCTTCAAATCTATAAATTGTTCTCTTTATATCATTTTGTCTCCCCTTTATATATGTTATGGGTGCATTCTTATAAACTTATATTTAAGCGGCAAATTCATTGAAAACAATCCTGTTGTTTATTGGTGAGGGTTTTGTCTGGAACAGAAATGGGAACACTGCACTGTTTAAGTGGATGTCTATTGTTTTGTTTTAAGTCAAAAGATAAATATAAAAATAATTATTTACTTCATAAGACTAAACCAGCAGTGACAAATAAATCCTGCTAAAGGCATTAGAACATTACTTAACATGAATTGTTTTACATTAGTTATTTATATAGTGATTTGCAAGGGACCTCATCGGTCAATTTCACAATATCATTGAAAGTAAAAGGGGAAAGAATGAGTGAACTTAGTTTTCTTCTTCCCATGATCTTCAGGAAATTCTGCTGTTAACTTCTTTTATTTTTTTCTCAACACAGTTACCCAAACACATCCACCAGTAAGAAATATATGGAATATTCCACGATTTAAATGTTCATGAAATATTCCCTTTTTTCTTTTCAGTAACATATGAAGACACTTTGAAATTACAACACTGTTACCTAAATTATAGACTGCAAATAAATGATTAATAAATCATTAGAATGATCTTAATGTCCTCATGTCATTAGCAGGTTAACACTAGTTAATCACATTGTGTTACTTTCAACCCTGTTATTCATACATAAGCAAAATCCAATTGATTGTCAACAAAGAAATCTCATAAAAATTATTTTTTTTGAATGGTTTTTTTGAATTATTAATTTATTTGAATGGTTAAATATATGTTTTCTTAGGTTGAAACATGGTCAAAAAGCTATATAATTGGTAATGGCAATACATGGACTTGGCAGAGGAAACACCATGATGCAGACACCATGATGTTCTTTGCCTTCTCCTCTTCCAAACTTTTTCTTTGGGTGTTATCCTGTACACATGAGCTTCCAGAAAGTGTTACAGTCTACTGAAGCTTTTTCTTAAAGGGATGTTTTTTTTTTTGGAGTAGTGTGTTAATGGACAAATACATCAGACACTACAGCTTTCTCTCCAAGTCTGGTACCCACTTTCATGTAGAACGACAGATTGTTTTTAAAGCTGTTGTGTAATAGTGCTTCCAAGTTGTGCTAATGCAATTGACCTATGAAATGAGCCTGAAATAAGCAGTTATATTTATGAGTGACAAAAATACTGCCAATTCTACTTTCCACTGCATCCTAAAGTAACTGTATGCTACATATCTTTTCTCAATATTTGAACAAACTGTCATACCAAATGGTAATACTATTAAAGAGAAAAGTGGGTTGAGTATAATTATTCAGGTCTTGTAGGGTTTTTGTACTCTATGTGTCTGGAGAAATTATCCTCATTAGCATGTTCATTTCTTTAACTACTATTATACAATAAACTATGGTTTTTGTGTGTTTAGGAAGAACTAAATAGTTGCAAAACACTAGTTTTGCACAAGTTTGCATGAGTAATCTGTTTGATTCAGTCGTTTCTTTAACCCCATAAAATGCTGTATTTCTTTATTCAACTTAAAGTGGTAATGACCACGGGTTTATGGAATTGAACTTGCTTGTGACATGAGTATTTTGATTATTGTTATATGTTGGAAATAGTTATTGGAGTGATAGTGTGCTGTGTGAACAAAGAAAATTGTTCTATAAAAACTAGGACACTACACAGTGTTAATAGATTCTAAGACTTTCATTTCAATCTCTTTTTCAGATCTACAGGAATGGCCCTTCCCACTCCCTACTACTCCCCTGATGAGGAAGATGAGCGACCATTCATTTGCTCTCTGCCCCAGGATAATGGAATCATGTCATGTAACGATGTCCCGGCACGGCGTGAGGGAGGCCGTGAGTGCTGTTTGGATGTGGAGGATGCTCTTCACTTACAGACTCTGGGCCTGGCAGCTGATCCCCTCCTCAATGCCAGCATGGGTGCTGTGCCAGGCCTCTGTGTCAACTGGAACCGCTATTACACCCAGTGCCGCACAGGCTACTCCAACCCGCATAAGGGTGCCATTAATTTTGACAACATTGGCTATGCATGGATCGTGATCTTCCAGGTGGGCTTGGGCATGTGGTAATGTTCACAATTGAATTGAATTAACATTAACTGTTCAGCTATAGTGTTGCAGGTGTGGATGAGAAATGCAATCTAATATTTACTACTGAAACACAAATCATCTAATGTACTGAACACTAGTGCAGAATTAGCAAATATTCTTATTATCCCATTAAATGGTCCATATACATCACTCTAGACCATTTTATTCCTAGCCTAATGCACATTTTGTAGTTTTACAACCATGAATGACAACGGGATTATATGTCAATAACAACAATGACAACAACAACAACAACAACAACAACAATAAATGATATTATTATTATTATTATTATTATTATTAATAATAATAATAATAATAATAATAATAATAATAATAATAATAATAATAATAATAATCATCATCATCTATACACAATGATAATACTGAACTTGGGGGGGATCAATTTGCAAGTTATTTACAAATATTAAGAAAATAAAAGTTATGATTGCATAAGAATTCACCCTGTTACTGTGAAACCCCTAAATAAGTTCTGATGCAACCAGTTGCGATCATAAGTCACATAATTTGTTGAATTGAGTTCAGCAGTGTGTAAAGTGTCACTGGATCTCAATACAAATAAACATGTTCCTGGACATTTCTGGAGTTTATTAGAGAATATACCCAAACAGACATGATCATAAAAACCAATGAGCTATCAGAACAAATCTAGGTGAAAGTTCTACAAAAGGATCAATCAAGGTATTATGCAGCATTATATGTTATTAAAAATTAAAAGAATGATATAACCACATCTCTGCGTTGAGGAGGCTGTCTACAAAAAGTCAGTGACTGGGTAAGGAGGGCATTATAGTCAGAGAAGCAACCAAGGTTATATTTGAAGAAGTTGGATGGATAGCACAGCTCAGATGGGGAAAGTTGTGCTCAGGACAACAACAGCCTCAGACACTCCAAAAAGCCTGACTATATGGAAAAGTACTGAGGAAAACTTTTTTTTTTTTTTTTTTTTTTTTAAAGGAGGTATGAGATCCCATAAACATGTGGAAAAGATTTTTTTGGCCTTGGCACAATGAATTGGCCAGAAACCCAACAATTCTCATCATCCTGAGAATACCATCGAAGCATGGTGGTGGCAGCATCATGTCAGAAGGATACTTATCATAAGTAGGCACTAGGAAACTGGTCAGGGTTGAGGGCAAGATGGACAAAGCCAAATACATGGCAATCGTAGAAGAAAACTTGTTCCAGTGTTGGGGAGACTTTAAAGTGGGGTGAAGGTTCACCTTCTAGTAGATCAATGACAATGAACACACTGCAAAACCTACACTGGAGTGGTGAAAATCCAGTAACCCAAACAAAGCCCATCTCTGACTCTGATTGAGAATTGGTAGCAAGAGTTCCTGTTTACCAACAGTCTCTATTCAGCTTAAGCATTTTTGCCAAGATGAATGGTGTATACTTGTGCAACCAACAAAATTTCTACTTTTTAAAAACAATAACCTCTGTGTGACAAAAACACAACAACAAACAAACAAAACAATTATGCACATTTCACTTCCAGGATGTAACACTACAAAATGTGTAAAAGATAAGGAGATGAATACTCTTGAACTTCATCTGCCTGGTAATAAAAACAAAAAAGAAAACGTTAGCTAGGAGACAGATGGTTAACTGTTTATTTGTGAACAAGTCCTCCAGTAGAGCTGCCAGTTTTGTCTATTTTGTCTCTTGTCCAGGGAACAGTATTATAGGATTGTTTTTACAGTAGAGTTGTCATGATGCCATAAAAATATCTTACGATACTATACCAGCTGAAGTATCATGATACCAAGTAGTATCATGATAGCACTCAATATTGTGTTAATTCATAATTCAAATCTACAAAATTAATCAAATTTACTGAAATACATAGAAATAAATGAAAACAGAGAAACCAGATTTTCCTCTGAATACTTTATTAATGAGAATGAATAACTGGCTATTGGAAAAGCTCAAGAACAATCATACAGTTGAAAAGCAACTAATTCAATGTGCCACATATTTCATCTATTGTCCTCAGAGGACTAATAATGAAAACAACATCAGGGATAAATAACTGAATTTAGAAATCAACTCCAAAAAAAATTCCTAAGTTCGCTTATTATGAAACATGGCTAATTTTATTATTAACACACAGTGGTTAGCATAACATTAGCTTGCTTAAGATTAAAGATTAAGGTAAATTATTTAGGTTAAATGAAGTGTCACTAATCTTTGTATATTCTGTAAAAGCAATGAGATGTGTTGTTTTAGTGAAAATAGCATTAACTGCTGCACACACAACATTACCTACGGTACTACCATATTGACGAAGCTACCGTTAAAAAAATACTATGGCATTGGCGGTATTTTGAAGTTTTAATATCACGATACTACCGTTGTACCGGTATATCATGCAACCCTACTTTACAGAGATGAGGATACATGCAAGGCTGAATTATTCTATCATCCAAACGGAACAACTTCCAATTACAAGGCATCAGGGTGTTCTCATGCTTCTTGTTGGTGTGCTTGAACAACACAGCAGTATTATGCAGGGTTTAGTATGCTAGAGACTGGGGTTCGAGCCCCAGTTCAGCTTATGGGGCAGTGGTGACTCAACGGTTAAGGCGCTGGGTTACTGATCAGAAAGACGAGGGTTCGAGCCCCAGCTGCCACTGTTGGGCCCTTGAGCAAGGCCTTTAACCCTCCGTGCTCCAGGGGTGCTGTATCATGGCTGACCCTGCACTCTGACCCAGCTTCCTAACAAGTTGGAATATGCAAAGAAAAGAATTTCACTGTGCTATAATGTGTATGTGATCAAAAAAGGCTTCTTCTTCTTATAGACACCTCACTGTTGTGCTGTTAGCATGGATATGAATTATAAAATGCACTCAGTCAGAGCTACCTAGAATTGCAGACCATAATGAAACCAAGTAATACCAGACTAAACACATAAAGCACAATAGATATGATATACAGAATATCACAGATGTGGCAGTCCCACAGGAAAATGCAAAACAAAGAGGCTTTAGTGTTACAAAGAATACAATCTGAAGCTCTGGCAAGCACTTTGGCTCAGATAAACAATGATTTCCATGACTGTCCCTGTATCTCTTTGTGTCAATATGTGTGTCCAGGTCATAACTCTGGAGGGCTGGGTGGAGATCATGTATTATGTGATGGATGCACACTCCTTCTACAACTTCATCTACTTCATCTTGCTAATTATAGTAAGTGAAGTTGGCTCTCCCTCACTTTGACCAAACATGAACTGTAGAATCTGCAATTAAATGTTTTATTTTAACGTTGGTAATAAAAATCAATTTTTAAAAAAATAAAATAAAGAAATTGACACGCAGTTTGAATATCTATCAAAATCCTATTCCTTACCATTGCCAAAGATAATAATAAATAGAAGCATATTTAAAGGAAAAATCCACCATGAAACACATATATTTATATAAAAAGCAATTGTGCACATTTCTGGTGCTAATTTGTTAATGCTTTTCATTATTCCCATGAAAAGTTATCTCTACTGTGCATTGTCAACAAAGAAGGACATTGCTATCTCATTTACACATGTGTTTAATAGGAGAAGAATTTTCAACAATCTCAAAGATAAGTAATAACAGTCAGGTTATGCGGTTAGTTAACAAAAACAATAGTATAAGACCGTCGTTCATCACTCACCAGTTTTCAAAGATGTCCAACATCATCTTAATGAGTGATCTACAGTGGGGGAAATAAGTATTGAATGCATCAACATTTTTTTTCAGTAAATATATTTCCAATGAGGCTATTCACATGAGATGTTCAACAGACATTGGTATTAATTTAAGAAATCCACACATATAAAGAAATCCAAACATTAAAGTCCATAAACAAAGTTATGTGTAATAAAGAGGAATGACACCGGAAAAAAGTATTGAACATGCTAACTGAAATTTATTTAAAACTTTTATTTAAACCTTTGTTCCATTTCAAAGGGAACTCCACTTTGTGTTTAGCAAAACATTATGGGAGCACTGTCGCGCACGACCAGCATCTGAATCTTGTGCCTATTTATAGGCCTGCCATGATCTGGCAGTTGAGCGTGTCGCGTGATATATATGGCACCTGTGAACCATGCCGTCAGCCTCTATTATCTGAAGCGAAGATGCAATTCACAGGCCTGCCCTGGAGTGACAAAGCTACGCAACGTCTCGTTCCCTTCTCAGGAAACAGGGTTACATGCGTAACCCAGACATTCCCTTACAAAGGGAACTCGACATTGCGTTTAGCATAACACTATGGGAACAAGAATACCCACTCCGTCATACCGAGGGTACGGCCTGTTCAAAAAGACCCAAGCCCGAGGGTCACTGCAATACACTGGGGGTGGAATGAATATCCAGGCTGCAATAACAAATTAATTTATGTGGCGTAGACCACCCTGCAGCAGCACACATCTCAAATGGGGCCCCTGACAGACCTTCCAGGACCACAGAAAGGTCCCAGGAAGGTATGCGTGGCCTGCAGATGGGCCTCAGCTGCCTGACACCACACATGAACCACGAAGTTAGAAGATGTTGCCCCACAGAGGCTCAATCAACAGGGACGTGGCTGGCCAAAATGGCGGCCACGTAAACCCTGATTGTAGAAGGAGCCAACCCCATTGATAAACGTCCTTGTAAGAACTCCAGGACTGTAGCTACTGCACAGTTCACTGGGTCTAGCTGACGTTCCTCACAAGACAAAAAGCCGCCACTTGAGTGCATATAATTTCCTTGTGGATGGTGTTCTAACATTCAACATGGTCTTTACAACCTCAGTTGTGAGACCAGAATCTATGAGCTGCTGCCCGTCCTGAGGGGCCAGACCCACAGCTTCCATAGTTCCGGCTGAGGGTGATAAATTAGCCCTCCGGCTTGAGACAGTAGATCCCTGAGGATGAGAATCTCCCAAGGAGTGTTGTCTAGCAGGGATATTATCTCCGAGAACCATGTTCAAGCTGGCCAATAAGGTGCTACTAGCAGCAGACGTATACGGCCTTGGCAAACTCTCGCTAGAACCTGTGGGAGCAGAGCAATCGGGGGAAAAGCATATAGACGTGACCTCGGCCACATGTGCACCATGGCATCCAGCCCCAGTGGTGCAGGAGGAGTGAGGGCAAACCACAGCAGGCAGTGTGATGTCTCCTCGGAGGTGAGCACATCCACTTCCGCTTGTCCGAACCTCCGCCATATGGACTCCACCACTTGTGGATGGATCCTCCAACCTCCGGGCCTCAGCCCCTGCCTCGGCAGGATGTCTGCCCCCACATTCCAGCTGCCTGCAATGTACATTTCACTCACTGTCAACAACTTTCCCTCTGCCCATAGAAGGATTATTTGCACCTGCCTGAACAGGCAGCTCTTCTGCTGGCCCTGACATCTCTCAAGTTAGTAGGAGATCTTCAAGCTCTCTCTGTTGCCCCGTCCTGCCTTGATTTTACCCCTGGATTAGCCAAAGCCTTCCTGTATCCTATGCCGGATTATATTCCTAAAGTGCCTACATCTGCTGCCCACCCTGTGGTATTGCAGGCTTTCTGCCCTCCTCCATTCCTCACATCGGAACAAAAGAAATTGCACCTGCTGTGTCCAGTAAGGGCTCTCTGTACTTACGTCCACCGCTCCGGCCAGTGGTGTAAGTCGGAGCAGCTGATGGTCTGCTTTGGCGGTGACAGTAGAGGTGATGCTGTGTCAAAGCAGTGCATCTCTAATTGGATAGTGGAAGCAATCTCTATTGCTTATGAAGCGTATGGTCCTGCTACAGCAGATAGATGCTGGTTGCGCGAGGGCCCTCCCATAGTGTTATGCTACACTCAATGTCTCATTCCCTTCTCAGGGAACAGGGTTACATGCATAACCCAGACGTTTGTAATGACAGCTTCAAGACGCTTCCTGTATGAAGAAATTAATTGGCCGCAGTATTCAGGTGTGATTTTGGACTATTCTTCTAAACATATTTTGATTGACTGGGTCATTCTAACACCTTGATTATTTTTCTCTGAAACCAATTGAGAGTTTCCTTTGCCGTATGCTTTGAATCATTGTCCTGCTGGAAGGTCCTCCCATGTCTCATCTTCATCATCCTGGTGGAAGGCAGCAGATTCTCCTCAAAAATCTCCCGTTAAAAGGCTCCATTCATCGTTCCTTCAATTATATGAAGTCTGCCAGTACCATGTGATGATAAACAGCCCCACACCATGATGCTTCCACTTCTAAACTTCTTTGTTGGTATAGTGTTTTAAGGGTGAAGTGCAGTGCCATTTCTTCTCCAAACATGGTGTGTAGTATGACAGCCAAAGAGTAAAATTTTGCTCTCATCTGACCAGACTACACTCTCCCAGAATTTAGTAGGTTTGTCAAAATATGTTGTAGCAAACTTTAAATGAGCTTCAACATGCATTTTCTTTAGTAATGGAGTCTTGTGGGGTGAGCGTGCATAGAGGCCATAAAGGAGTTCATTGCCAATTGTTTTCTCTGTGATGATGGAGCTCTTTCTGGAGCTCTTTCCGCATGGTCCTTGGCTCGTCAGTTACTCTTCTGACTATTCTTCTGACTCCCTGGTCAGAAATCTTGCGAGGAGCTCCTGTGTGTGGCCGGTTGATGATGGAGTGATGTTGCTTCCACTTGCAGATAATGGCCCCACTGGTGCTTACTGGAGGATTCAGAACTTTTGAAATACGTCTGTATCCAATTTAATCAATATGTTTCGCAACAACAAGGTTGGCGAAGGTCTTGGGAGAGCTCTTTGATTTTACCCATCATGAAATGTTTCTTATGTGACACCTTGGTAAAGAAAACCCTTTTTATAGACCATCAGTTTAGTAACCCAACTGTTATTAATTTGCACAGATAGGAGGTATAATTACTTTTTAACTACTTACGGATTTCAGCTGGTTTCTTGCCATACCTTGCCTTGGAGAACTGCTTTTTCTTAGTGTGTTCAAAACTTTTTTACTGTGTCATCCCACTTTATTACACATAATTTTATTTATGGACTTTAAAGTTTTAAAGATTTTTTGAGTTAATGCTGATGTCTGGTTAAAATTTCATGTGAATTACCTCATTGGAAATATATTTACTGAAAAAAATGTTTAATACCTATTTCCCCCACTGTATAACAAGATAACAAGCTCAATGGCTTTGATTGTAGACAGTGACATTGGCATGGAAGTTGAAGCATTGATGGTTGCACTGTCAGTGAATTTAAGATGCTTGTCTGTGGTTTAGCAGACTACTAGCTACAGTAAGTAGTGTTGGGTGTTTTGCCATAGAAGCAACTGATCGCCAAGTCTGTGTAGATGCCCAGATTTAAGTACAAGCTTCTAGTTGTCATTTTTCTGACATCTTTTTATCATCATTCTAACATAATGTTGTAGGACAGGACACTTCTAGAAATCTTATTGTTCAGGGCTCGATTTACATACAGGCAAAGGTGTAATTTGCTGGTATAACACAGACTCATTGCTAATTTGTTTGGGAGTAAGCCAATTCTTTCCTGTTCTCTCTTATTTACTATTTTCATGGCCAGAATTATGCTGACATGCAGGGAGCAGGTGTGACATTCGAAATCTGCCAGCGCAGTGGTTTTCAATCAAACCTACTTAGGTGCACAGAGGAAATCAGAGAACCCAAAAGAAACCAAATGGAATCAATTAAATCCCTAAAAGTCAATTCACACAGTCAATTTCTGATACACCTACATGTTCACCAGCATTTCAGTTCATATGATCTCTGTCTATCTGTGCATCCTAGTGTACATCTGTACAATTACCTGGTGTACATTTGCACAACTGTAAAAAAAAATAAAGGACATTGCTAGTGTTTTCAGGTAGTGCATGTATTCATTCTAACATTATTTCTTAACCAGGTTATCAGCTGTACAAATGGTCATGTTAGTATCAAAAAAAAAAAAAAAAAATCTTGTAATCAGAAGTGTTGCTTTCTCAATATAAAAATAAATAAATACGAACAATAACTAATACTTTCTGTTCCATTTTGCTTGGAGGTGTAACCTAAAACATTTAAACGATGCATTGCCAGCCGCATACGCTCACACATGTGGAAATGGAAAGAGATCTTGGAATGTTTGATTCGATACCAGAAGATGCCAAAGATTTCAGTGCCAGAGAATTTAAATCAGGAGAGAACTGGCAGCTTGCTATTTTTCCAATAGCTGTGTGTGTGTGTGATTATGTGTGTGTGTGAAGCAGAGATCCTAAAATGTATTGCACAAGCTGCTGTCGCCAATATATATTAAAATATATACACACCTGGGATTTCTAAAGTTCTAGTACCATTATCAAATCTTTCTGAAAACATCTTGGTATCCAGGCATTCCATTTAATAGAATTTGTGAAATATATATATATATATATATATATATATATATATATATATATATATATATATATATATATATATATATATATATATATTACAAAATTAAACATCACCTTGGTTTATGTCCACAATGTATAAGTGTATTAAGTGGATATATTCTGCCCTATCAATCAACAATCAACCAAGGCCAAGTCTGAACGGCTCTATTCTTTTCAGTAATCCTTCATTATCACAAACATTATTACATGAGGTGTGCAGGTTGGCTGTTTTAAATGTGCAAGCTATAGGTTTAAATTGAACACATCATTCCTGTCTCATCTTGCTGCCTCATGTCAAGCCAAATCGAAGCCCAGGGAGTCACACATGCACACACATACATATTCAGTAGCATTTTATAAACACTCTTTGCCTCACTGCTCACCTGGGAGGCTTACTCTTCAGTATCGAACAAGAGTGACACTTAACCTGTCTCTCTTTAGCTGTGGAAAATGAAGGGAATAGAGCATGGGCTGTGGGGTAATGGCTAGCACATCACTCTTTAGGACAGAAGGAAAAAGTGTTAGGGGAGACACATAAGTAAAGATCATGGGAGTACACATTATATAACATTATGTATCATGTGCAGTATAGTTCTTCCCCCTAGGGGGTTTCTGTTGAACTGAACTATCGAATTTTATAACATGGCTCTGTTGGCTTCTGAATTCCGATTGACCAAAAGTTGTTGATTATTTAACTACAACAGCAGCTCTGACAATAGTTCTGGCTGCAGGTTATTTTAATGTGCTTGCTCTAATATGTTATTAAACATGTAGTAACAGTGTACACAAAGATTTATACAGTATGACGGACATTGTTGAAAACTTTTATTTAGGATTTTTAGAAGGAGTCTCCAATATCAGAGCTTTGTATCAGTCAGAGCTGTAAAGCTGTAAATTTACATTTTCTGAAACGGGGACATCGTAAGGATGGAGAGCTTTGTTCTTTCTCTAGAACATGACAAACTCATTTTTTAGTCTTATTAACAAAGATAGTAAGCGAGAGAGAGAGAGAGAGAGAGAGAGAGAGAGAGAGAGAGAGAGAGAGAGAGAGAGAATATGGCTGCTAATATACAGTATAAACATATAACTTGCTTTGTGAGTATTCCATAGCATTAAACTCCCCATGAACTCAAAATTGAAGTTTTGTGGCTTTTAGTATGACTATGTTAGCCTCAAGGTTATCTTTAAGCTAGTGTGCTCCAAAACAATGAGAAAATTCGCATTTAGAAAATATATGCACTCAAAATTTACAGTCTCTCTCTACCACCAATATGACAACAATTTTGATGACACCATTCTGCACTTCAGCTTCTCATCAGATTTTCTGTCCAATCAAAATGTGCTCTAGAATCTACAGTGTCCTGTCACAAATTCTATAAAAATCACTTTGCTGAGGTTATTGCTGTTGAGTGAGAGAAATCATATCAGGCATCTTTGGTCATAAATGTGTCTTTGGCTGTTTGAACGTGCCTGTTTTATCAGTTTTCCGGCTGTAAGTTTGTTAAGAAGGAAATAGCATGAATTCATTCACTCTGAAGCAGTGTGCCAGCTCATGGCTTTGTGACAGGCATTTTTCCATGGTACTAACTGTCAAGTACGGCTTAGCCTGGGCTATCAGGTAAGCTAAAAGGGGGAGGTGCGACTAGACATGCCCCGTCCTGGCTTCCTGTTTTAGTGGTAATTACGTCAACACATCGAACAACGATATGCATTTCAAGGCACTTCACGGGGACTTTAAACATACCTATAATTGGATAATAAGTACATGTCATGTAAAATTAAAGAATTAAAACGAAATTGGGAAATAAACATATCAGGACTTGTTTTTAGTTGGAAAATAATCAACTTGGAGGTTGTAACAGTAACCATTGTTGATTATTTTCCTATAACAGCATGCCCCATCATGTTTTTCTTCTTATTTATGACATACACGGCTATTTATCAATGCAGGCTAAACATTATGTCTGTTATATACTGTATGCTATTATGTAAATTTCAGCTTTTAGAATATTCAGATTCTGTTCTGAATCATGTAAACATCAGAGTATTTTTTTTAATGAAAGCAATTATAATAAGCTTACACTGAATCAAAATGTTTTGACTTTCTATAAATTTATGCACATTCCAGAATGAAACCCTCCGGTGACACATTACTGGGCTTAAACTTTTGCTGGCTCCAAATGTCAGAAAATGTCAACTTGGGGCATGCAGCACACTTGCAGAGGTTTTCTTCCTTGGAATGGGTAATATGTACTGTAGATAGTCAGTGTCATCATGAGCTAAAAGTCACCAATGTCAACAGCTACATTTAGTAAAACACAAAACAGGAGGTAAATATGCCCAGGTTGAGAAAATAAAGGGAAAAAGCATTTCTGCTTTTAAAATGAGATGAAACCATACATACAACTGTGTGATCTCCTTCATAATCGCTCACATTAATATGAGGAACCTGCAAGTTGTTTTAAATGCAAATCTGGGAAATGGAACACATCCTTCATTTGTGTACATGATGAGCAGAACTGACCCAGGGGCACTTACACGCAATTGCTTTCTTTCTTTCTTTCTTTCTTTCTTTTATTCCTCATATTTCACAGCAAGTGGTCAACGATTACAATTTATAAAGAATGATGTCATACTTTTTGTCCATTTATATCTACATTTAGTGGTGGAGACTAGTAAAATGCTATATAAACATATCCTCACTGAAAACTTCATAATAATCAACATTTATGTTCATTTTTAAAATCAGTTTATGTGGAGTATATACAAGTGCTATACAAGTACCTGTGTAAGTTCTTACTATAGAAACAATAACATATTATAACAAGTGCATTCATGTAAACTTTTACAACTGGCACTACTGCCAGAAATGCTGCTATGGAAAATCAATCAATATCCACTGACCAATCATTTGGCAATTCAACAGTGCTGTGCTATAAAGAACTAGATATCTTAGATATGTATCATCCATCGACACACAAACACAACAATCCAAATGTTACTGACACGCTCACAAACACCTATCCTAATATAACCGTGACAGAGTAATAGATCTTACCATCACCCACTTCCACTCCACCTGTAGTGTTTTGTAAGAGAAGCAGAGATAAGAGGCAATAATAGTTCTCTCTTACACACACAAACATACACTTCATGAACATTTACACACTTGATTGACAAGTAGATGCCTACATATGCAGACCTCTTACATTGTAAATGTGCTGTAATGATAAACCTCAGTCATCATTTCATTCCACTCTTGCAGTAATATTGTGTGTAGTAGGAGCACAGAGAGGCATTCACTCACTCATAGACACACATACTTGCACATACAGGATTACCTATTATGTCAGCTACAATTGCTAGAACTCCCTAGCAGTGGTTTTTCACTTTGATGTCCATCAAATCATCATCTTGACTGTCCAGTGAGATCTCTTAAGATGAGTGGATGATGGTGAGATGAAATTAAATTATATTAAGTTGCCATTCCACTGAGGTTCTGGAACGTTGTGAGGAAGCACAAAGAGTGAGAACTGCACACTTCAGAAAGGTATCTTCCCAACAACCAAATCTTTTGGATGTGTACTAACTGTACTGGATCCTTAGTCTACATTTACACTTTCAGAATTTGGGAATCAGCCTCATCTTTATCCCTTAGACTTACAGTAGTCTCCATCACAAAACATATCCTCAGTCTAGAACAAATAGGTCACAGTCTACCAGAATATCAATAAGCTAATACCCTGTTAGAGAGGAGTTAGAGTCTGGAAGCTGGTACAGTTATAGGTTCTCCAGTAGGTTCTCCAATAGGAGTAGGTTTATGGATCAACGATTTTGATGACATCATTCTGCAGTAAAGCTTCTCATCAGATTTTCTGTCCAGTCAAATTCTCTCTAGAATCTGAAGTGTCCCGTCTCCAACATTATAAAAATCACCATACCAAAGTTGCTGTTGTTGAGTGAGAGAAATCAGATTAGCAAGTTTGGGTCATAAATGTGTCTTTGGCTATTTGAACTTGTGCATTTTATTTAGTCTATTTAGAATTAAATGGCTGGATTTCATTCACTTTGAAGGACGTATGAGGCAGCTCACGGATGTCAAGTACTGCTTAGCCAATGCTGTGTGGTAAGCTAAACGCTATTGGCTATTTGACAAGGGGGAGGAGCCACTCGATTTTCCTCCATGGTCCAGGAGGAACATTGTTTTGTTTCACCGTGTACTGTACCAACTGTATATGGTTTAAATTACAATAAAGCCACTTGACTTGATTTGTCCCACCCTGATTTCCTGTTTCAGTGGAAATTATGTCCACGCATCAAATAACTATGCACATTTCAAAGCACTTCACAGGGACTTTAAGTGCTTAGTTAAGCGGTTGGTCTTCAATCTTCATTTAAAGGCATCTAGTGATACATGGAGCAATAGGCAGGCAATAGATAATGTTAGCAAATTAATGGGAAAGGTGTCAGTCAACCCAAGATTTAAATCACAATTTCTGGAATTTGCTAAATTCTTTTCCATGATCCAGGGATCAGTCAGCACCAGGAAGTGGAGAGAGTCAAAAGATACAAAAGCCAAGTTGATGGCTGTCTGTTAGCTTTAAAGGCACACAAATATTGGAAAAGAAATCATAATTGTAAATGCAAAATAATAATAAAGTAATAAAATGTGTAAATAGACCTTATGGGTACATGTGACTTTATTTATATGCAGTTAATCACAAAATATCCATATTACCCTTGTTTTCATATCGTTGGCCTCATCACTAAATTTGCTGCTATTTTTTGAGAATTGAAACAAAGCACTGATAATAAGAGGCCATCCAAACCTTGAGAAATACATTCTGTAAAAGATTATGGCCCAGCTCCACTTGATTAAATCAGCAAGTAAATGATTTTCTGCTGTAACTACTGAGAATGTAAGTATTAAGTCCTATTCAAAATATACTTCTACTGAACAGCCTTCAACACACTTAATGCTGTTTGCCTTCTTCTCCATACTCTTCTACAGCTGCATCCTGTAATGATTTATAATCCCACTATCTGGTGTCACCCAGAAAAAAAGGGGTTCCATTTTGAGTCTAGTTCCTTTCACAGATTCTTCACATTGTTGTCTCAGGGAGTTTTCAATGCCACTGTCGCCTTTGGTTTGTTCATTAGAGATTAAAAATTTCATCTAGATTAAATTGTAGCAAGATTACTGTACATGTGAATTGTTGCATTTAAAAGGGCAGTAAACTAAATGACTTGTATCACAAAAAATTATTATTTTGCACATCCATTGCACTACCATGCTATAAGAACCATTATATAGAATCATAAAAGTGACACAAACTCTGCAGCTGATAGCATATGGCATCTCAGCACTTGAACAAAGCAGAGCAACACATGAAGGTGCATGAAACTGAAGTTGTGTTTGTCTTTATTGTTTTGCTTTGTTCTATGAATATGTTGACATTAATGTAGCTTTTTAAACCTGCAGTGCAATCACAAAGCTCAATTTCAGGCTTCACATTTTTTTGGTTGCCACGAGCAGCTTTCTACTGTGAAGGCATGTGCAAAGAACACACCCGTGACATTTTTGACTTACCACCTGCATAAAAACAAAAACACTGTGGAAATGTTTCACTCTGTCTGTCGTGCTGTGAAGCCTCTGGTATAAAACAAGCTTTAAAACATCTTGTTAACTAAAACACAGCCACTTCTTATGAGAAATTCACATAAATTACAGAGAAACAGGGTGATGTAGTTGGATTTGGTTTGATTTTTATACAAAGCAAGGTGTAGGAAACAGTACAAATTCTTATCCTAACATAAACATCCCTAACATTTCATGTGAAATGGGTCATAGAAAATATTTGCTTTTATTTTTTAATATTTTTGTTATGATGTTCGTTCTGGTTCAGCATAATATAAATAGACAAATTAACAGTTAATAAAACTAGTAGATATTAATTAATAAATCTTATTTTTTAAAGCATGAGGTCTTTGCCCTCTTGGGGGGGGGGGGGGGGGGGGGGGGGGGCGTTCATGGTTAAAATAAACTGTGAAATAATGATATAGGATCCATTTGCATGAGGTTTACTGAAAGCATTTTTCCAGGAACTCAGTGAAGTCAGTCAGGCAATTGTCAGTACACTTATAGGCAATAGCAAACATAGGAAAAGGGGCAACCAAAGACAGTATGGCAAGGGTCATAGAAACAACAAGGCAGCCAGGAATAATAATAATATTCAGACCTTACTTAACACAGAATGATTGGCAAGACTGCGTTGACATAGGAACGCATGAGTTTATTGGTGCTTCACATATCTTAAATTGTGCCTCCCTATTTCCTTGCTTCTGATGAAGCAGAGAAGGGATACAAGAAAATGAAAAGAGGACAGGAGAAATCCGGACACAAACATATACCAAATGAGATGTCCCTACTCACTGAAGCATCACTTAACAGTGACTTAAGTGAATTCACTTTTTGATGACAAATTGATTAAAGTGTTATTGTACATGTACTGTACAGCACACACTTAAATGTTGTTTTAGCCTACACAAGATACTACTCATCACCTGAGTTTGCATATTATTTGACTTTCATCCAATGATTCTTCATCCAGCTGTTTTTACCGATCTTAAGAGTTACCTCGATAATGAAACAGTCCATTAGATAAAGTGTTACTGATAAAGTTATAGTGTGTTACACTAAATTTAAGCAGCCTTAATGTCACATGTCACACATGGGACAAAGAGTATTAAGTTAAGTAAAGTACACTAAATTTACAGGTACATTATCAAAATTATGACCTGTAATGAACCTTATTCTGTTCAAGTCTCATTTCCATGAAAAAAGTTTTGTTTTAAAGATTTTAGTTTTGTTTATCACTTTCCTTGTGTCTCCATCACTCAATACTTCTTCCCAGGACTCTCAGTGGGGTTCATTAATCTTCTTTATTTATGATGGAAGACACTTGAACAGGTGTCCTCTCCACTCTGGCTCATCTTTAGCGATGATGTTCAGACGGTTGTTCTCCTTTTTTCCTGTCTCACACAGCTATTCTCTTTTACTTGTCCTCTCTCTCTGCCTTGTTTTTTTTTTTCTCCCTGTCACTTTTTCTGTCTGTCAATATGTCTTTCTCTCATTTTATCTAACATTCAGTCCCTCGTTCCCCCTCCTTTTCTGTTTTCTCTATCTCTCTTACTTCTTCTTTTGGTTTCTGTCTGTCTGTCTTTCTGTATATCCTCCTAAACTTTTCCCCTGTTTTAGCTAAATATAGTAAACAACAGTGCAGTAAATCTTAATCGTAACAGTTCATTTTTAATTTATTCATTATTTTTTGTCTTTACAGTTCTGTTATTGTTGTTGAAGCATTTATTTTTTCCTCATCCACTCTTGTTCTTTCCCTTTTTTTCATCAGGTGGGCTCTTTCTTCATGATTAATCTGTGTCTGGTGGTCATAGCCACTCAGTTCTCTGAGACGAAACAACGTGAACACCAGCTGATGCAGGAGCAGCGTGCCCGCTGCCTGTCCTCCAGCACAATGGCATCACTGGCAGAGCCAGGGGACTGTTATGAGGAGCTCTTCCAGTTCACCTGTCACGTGCTGCGTAAAGCCCGTCGCCGCTCCACTGCCTTCTTCAAGGCATTAAGAGCACGTCCATGCCAGGCCATGCCTACCCAGTCACAAACCAATGTCAATGGCAGAGAAAGGAATCAGAGGCAACATCAGGGTAAGAGGGATACATGGATGAGTGGTATGGATGGGGGAATGAATCCATGGATAAATAAATGTATGGCTAGGAATGATTGCATGTAGAGATAGAAAAAGGGATGTAGGGATGGGTAGATAATGTGTAGCAGTGAATTAATGAGTACATGAATAGGTAGAGATGGTAGATGTGTGGAAATGAATGGGATAATGTAGAGGGATGGATGGATGAATGGATCGATTGAGGAATGCACATCTTGATTAGGGATGAATGGATGGAGATACAAATGGATTACAAGATAAAATAATATAATAAAGATTGGTATATGAAGGAATGGATAAGAGTAGATTGATGAAGGTTTTTGTATATGGATTTAAGTCTGAAGAGATGGATGGATGAATAACCGAATGGAGGAATTAATGCAAGGACAAATAAATGTATAGTTATAGATAGAATGTGTAAATGAGCAAATGAAAATGTGTACAGATTGATGGATGAATAAATAGGCAGGCCCAAGAACAAAGTGGATAGGTGGATGGATAGGAATGGGGACAACGAATGCAGAGATTAATAAATATGAAACTGATAGAGGAGTGAAGATGAGTGGATATACAGAAGGATGGACATGAAGAGATGGATGAAGGATAGTCATGGTTGGATAGATTTATGTATTGGAATTGGGTTGAAAGGATGAAAAATAATAAGAGCTGGATGGAGATACAGAAGCTTGGTCATAGAAAGATGGTCATGGATGGATGGATTGAAATAGGGAGGAATTGAAGAAAAAAATATATTAAGAGGTGGATAAATATACAGAAGATTAATGAATGGGTGGACAAGTACAGCTAAATCAAAAGCCTAATGCTAGATGAATAGATGGATGGATGGATGGATGGATGGATGGATGGATGGATGGATGGATGGATGGATGGATGGATGGATGGATGGATGGATGGATGGATGGATGGATGGATGGATGGATGGATGGATGGAAAGGTCAGAGTACGGCTGAATGAATGAATATATTAAGAGTTGGATAAAGATACAGACGATGAGTGCATGAATGGGGTAATGTGTGCATGAATTAAAGCCTAATGGCTACAAGGATGGATGGATGGATGGATGGATGGATGGATGAACACATGAGTGGTGATGTAGATGGATAGTCAAAACATTTCTCTTTTTATTTTGTCTCAAGGTTCCCACTGTCCCCATCACATGAAGCCTGACCATGCTCCTCCTGAACGTTCTGATGTGTTAACTTCACCGCCCATCTCTGAGGACTGCCCTCACTGTGTGGCACTGTCTCTCAGAGATGGGGCAGGACCTGCAGGGGTGGCGGCCAATCAGGAGGCAGAGGAAGGTGCGCTGGAGGACACAGATGGCCAGGGTGGCCAATCAGGAGAGCAGAAGGAAAAAAGGGTGAAAAAGGGGAAATGTAAAGAGCTGTGGATAGAGATGAGGATTAAACTGTGGGGAATTGTAGAGAGCAAATACTTCAACCGAGGCATCATGATTGCCATTCTCATCAATACAATCAGCATGGGCATCGAACATCATGAGCAGGTAAACACATGCCACCCACACACACACACATTGGCACACTTGACTTGCCTGATTGTAACAATATTCAGGGGGGTATTCCAGAAAGCAGGTTATGCAATTTACCTGGGTAAGTTTACTCAGAGTTAATGGATAACCTCAACTTTCAGTTCCAAAAATGGAGGTAACTTTCAGGGTATGTAAGTAGCCATAACAACTTGCTCTCTGAACATAACATATTCTGAAGCAGATTATGTTCCAGGGTTAGTTTGTTTCAGAGAGTTGATGGAGCATAGCGTGCTGTTTTGAAGAATATCCATTGGAGGAGGAAGCATGGATTATACGAAATCTTTTTTGTCGTGATAAGACCACGTATAGATGTTTTCATATCTGGATGAATATTTCGGGAGCGTTACCATTATATATGTGAATCGTTAATTTATTTAACAAACCTTTTGAAACCTCACATCGCCAGCATGACACATCGTGGATCAGCGCTTAACACTGAGCACATTTTATGCATTGCCCTTCGCTTTGTTTTTGACAGTGGGAGTTTTCTGTATAACATGGGTGATGGAGAGCATGTGGGAAAGGCAGCTGTGTGTAGCGCCATTCATACAGCATGCCTTCCACTCAAACAGTGTTGTTGAGATGTGATATGCCAAAATCACTTCTAATTAAATGACTAATGCACAGAGTGAACAGTTGAGTATGGTTCACTGTTTCTTTAATTTATGTCACTGAAAAAGACATTTGACTTTATTGCTTTACCATTCAACAATAATTGACAGAATAATAATAATAATCAGATAATAATAATTAGTAGGCAAATACTTCAACCAGTGCTTCAGCAATTAAATTTCAAGCCTGGTCTTTTTTATGTTAAGCTTTTTTCCTCCATTTGAAGTTGTAGAATGTCCATCTCCATTGCACTTTTTCTAATTTGCCTTTACAATCACTTTTTTCTAATTTGCCTTTGAAGATGGACCTTATACAGCTCCTTTGCAGGAAGACAGAATGATGGTTCAATATAATTGATATTATTAATCATGTTAATTATGACAACTGCTGAAAAACATTTTTATTTTTTTTTTTACTCTGCCAAGATTCTGTACAGGAATCCCCAGCCTTAAACTTTAAGGGGACAATGACAAAGTTTTAATAAACATACAACTTAAAAAAGAAAGGGGTGCATTATATGTTATACCTCTGTGGGCCTCCCAGCATCTTCATTTTGTACCTCTGTCATAGCAGATGTGGTCTCTTCATCTTCATCCTACAGTACAAAATACTAATGCTGTTTAGTCTAGCAAACATAATACCTGGAAGACAATAATTACTTTCAACTGTGGTAGGATGTGCTGTTGCAGAAGGGTCAATTAATACAATGTGTCCATCAGCAACTGTAAGAAAATTAAATCAAATGCTCAATATACATAACATATACAACAACAAGCATGCATAATACACAAGTGAAACATTGGCAATAAAGTTATTTTAAAATTCCTTTTTCAGACTGTGGCAGTGTTTATTTTCATCTTGATTGTTTAAGGATAACTCACTTAAAGTACTGGAAACTGGGAAAAAAAACGGGCGGAAAGCCTAGGTATTAATATGCTACACACACCAAATTTTACCATAGGTCTCTTATATCATAGGCGGTAGTTGATTCTGATGAACTTCCCCCTGGAACTACCCCCTTGATTAAGGGACAGTACCAGTTCCTCAGCCGAGTGACTGAAGGTGCTGATGGTCACCTACCCATTTTACGGGCCTCTGCCATCTTCCTGTGACTATATAGAACAGAGAAAAACGTTACTGAAGAAGTTGGGCAAATTAGTTAGGTTACAATTTAGGAAGTTATAAAAATATCGAAATACTGGCTTTTTTTGTGTTTCATTTTGACTTGGCTCCAAGTTCTTTTGGATCCAGAAGGATTACACCTGATAAAATATAAAGCCTATGATAAAATATTAGTCCTATGTACAATGTTAAGAAATTGATAGAGGGCTAAAAGTAAAGGGATATCTATTAAATGCTATGGCATGGGTTTAATAGGATCAATGTTCAATTTTGCATCATAATGAATGGAAACTTTTCAGATATTTATGAACTTATAAACTCACGCATTTACTCAATCCGTTACTTTTTTCCAAGCCAACTCTCTGTGAGGTGCAGCAGTTACTTTTTTGTTATAAATGGCTTATATTCCTCATAAGCATGCATTAAAACCCCTAACTCTGCTTTGCTGATGTACGCGGCTTGCTTTTTTCACCCTGGGTTTCCATGGTGACTCCTGAAAACGGTGATCCATTGACATGTCTTTATGTACTCATCGTGTGCGCGCATTAACTCTGAGTTACCAAGTGGAGGTTGGTAACTCCAACCTAACAAGTGGAGTTAACAGGTGTTCTGGAACCAACATACTCCAAGTAAGCAAGGATTTGGTTAATCAACCTAGACCTCAGGGTTTATGTAACACTAAGTTAACCTTGCTTTCTGGAATACCCCCCAGCTGGAATTGTGAGTGATGAGGAAAGAGCAAACAAACTACACCTGCTCTCTCTCCTGAGACCACACAATAAAACACTTTCAGAAAAACTCACACACACACACACACACACACACACACACACACACACACACACACACACACACACACACATACACAATCAAACATTGTTTCATCCCTCTCTGTCTTCTGTCTTTATAACCCAACAACATTTATTGGCTTTTCTGTGCCCTCAAACGGTGCAGCATTGTACATTACCTGCCCGAAAGTGTAAAATGATGATGAATGAAAGAGGGACATTGTGAAACAGAGAGAAAGATGGCTCTCGATCATCACAGAGGCACAGGGGTCAGGTCATTGACTAGTTTGGCTAGATCGCTATTTGCTGTAGTTATGAATTGAGCACCCAATTGTTTAAAAATGAAATGCCATATGATGGCTAAATACAGTACAATTTGTTCAAGTATGATTATGATTAATTCTGTATCTACCGGCCAAGCTGTCATCATTTGATTAATGCCAAAAAAATGGACAGGACAACCTTTTATACTGTAGAGTAATGGTCAAAAACACTACCAAAAATAATAATAATAATAATAATAATTTTCTCTGTTTGGATTAATTATATTCATTAGCAGTATTTATGAAGGTCTTAATTCTACTTGAAGCTCTTTTCAAGTCCTTTCATCAAATCCTGTATGTCTGTAGGTTAGTAAATTGTGTAGGTGAGCAAATTGTGACCCTCTTAAACCTTTGCTCTGTCTAATCGACAAAGAGGATTGATTGCGGCGAGAATGAATTGCCTGATAATAGCAGAAAGGAAGACAAATAGATAAAGTACATGGTGACAGAAAAAGATGAAAGCTCAGATACCACAACCTTGTTTTTATTCTTCTGAGATGTTGTCAATTTTTAGACTGTATGTACATTTATTATTAGCCATTTTCCATGCCATTACTTCATGTATCTGTCTATAGTCTAATAACAGAGTGAAAGGAAAGGAATATTTGTGAATTTGTGCATATCTGATACTAAATTGTTTCAGAAATTAAAACAAAATCTGAGATAAAACAAAGGCAACCTGAGGAAACACAAAATACATTTTAGAAATGATAGTTATTCATTGAAGCAAAAAGTTTATCCACTACCAACTAGGCCTGTGTGAAAATGTATCTGCCCCTGTAGTTACTTCTTCCCAAAAATCTATGATGCAGTATTCTCAGTAGTAAACCACAAGTGGTTGGAAAACCGGAAACTCCAGAGCAGCACTTAAAGAGGAACCATCATTATTTTAGATGTATTATCCTGCTGTCTTGAATTTTCTTGTGCTCTTAGTTTTCTATTTTTTCTCCAACTAACAGTGACAGCTTCTCTTCAGTGGTCAATTTAGGCAGCAACTTCTGCCCATTGTGCATGTCCTGAATAAGTTCAGAGTGCTTTGGGTGTGTGACGAGAGTTCTGTGAAATTATGAGAAAAGTGAAAATGGAGGAATTTAACTGGCTTTCATACAGTAGGTAATTTGTTCCAAAGAGGTTTTCTTTCTTGCTTGCTTTATTTTTCACCCTTTCAGTCATATGTGCGGTGGGAAAACCTGTCTAATTTCATTGCAGCTGAATTATTCTGTGTTGCTTTTTTTGTGTACTTTGACATCTCTACTTTAAGAAAATGTAAATATATTTGACCGAAAATTACATGAAAATGTTTTTTAATATTCAATTCAATTCAATTCAATTTTATTTGTATAGCGCTTTTTACAATAGACATTGTCTCAAAGCAGCTTTACAGAAATATCAACATGGTATACAGATATTAAAGGTGCGAATTTATCCCAACTGAGCAAGCCACTGAGTGGCCATGGTGGCAAGGAAAAATCTCTAAGATGTTTTAAGAGGAAGAAACCTTGAGAGGAACCCGACTTAGAAGGGAACCCATCCTCATCTGGGTAACAACAGTTAGTGTTGTTAGCAGTTAGCTAAATGTGATTTCTATAAACAGTGAATGTCAGGCTTTGATCAAGTTATTGGATAATTGGTTAAGCAATTCAGTTTTTAATCTGATATTGACTCTTGAATGCACCTGCACCATCACATCATTATCAAAAAGAGAAGAGCACTTACACACTGTGTATAAATGGCAGTGGACAAAGTTTTAAATTGCTTAAATGACCTCATAGAACAAAAGTGAGTGAACGAATTAACGATTCTTTTCCTCAAGAGTAACACACAAAATGCAACCCATCAAATCTTTTGTGCTGCTTACACAGTGTCATTGGAATTCTGAATGTATCTCAGTCTCAGAGTGTGGCTGCATCTGAAATCACATACTATGACAATATGTACACCATTCGATTCAGTACCTACTGCTCGGCTGTTGATACAGTATGTACTGATCAGTATAAGTGGCAAGCATGAATACAATTCAGACATACTACATGGCAGCGATTCTGACAGCTCTTCCACGGCAGTCCCATTACAATATGGGATAGTGCAGTATCCACAGTGTCCAGTACTTCCATACTGCAGAATCTCGGCAGAAGCAGTAGGTGATCTGGGTTTTCTCACCTACTGTTTTATGAATTATGAGAATTCAGACATACTACTCTACTCCTTTGGTGTACTGTTTTTCGCCTACTGTGTAGTAGGGTAATAGTGATATTCAGATGCAGCCGGTGTCATTTTTTTAATCTTGTGATCACTAGGATAAAATCTTAAGACTTTGTTGTAACTCTGAACCAATAGGGTCAGAGAAAAACTGTGACTTTGTCTTCTTTAGAAGTAGAGTAGAGGTATATTTTTACTTGTTTCCACTCAAAAACCTGAAAGCCATGCATATATTTGCACATAAATATATGGAGTACAGTACTGATAACTTGCTATATACTTGGGCATTTGTTCTGATATAAAATGAATTAAAAGAAATGCCATGACTCTGTAGAAGCTCCACAGGTTAAATTGAATATGAGACAAAAAGACTGGTGAAACATACAATGACAGTAACAATCTCTTAAACACAATAATCAATTTTCACATTTAAAAAATGCCCTAAATATAACTGTTTAGGAGAAGATAAAACTTCTTCAATCATTCTTTTGACACACCCATCCACTGCTTTCTTCTATCAGCCGGAGGAGCTGACTAACGTTCTGGAGATCTGCAACATTGTCTTCACCAGCATGTTTGCCCTGGAGATGATCCTGAAGCTGACTGCCTTTGGTTGCTTCAACTACCTGCACAACCCGTACAACATTTTTGATGGCATCATCGTCATCATCAGGTGAGAGCCGGGCTCAGTGCAACTGAGCTGTCAAAAATTTCACAACAGTCCCTTTGGTTTTGTCACTTTTTTTCTGTAGAAAAACACACGTGTGAATATGATTGGTTTAGCACAACACCTGCAGAAGAATAAGTGAAATCCTGTCTCATCATGACTCAGTGATTTTTATAATTGGATAGATGAAAGCTGAACATTTTCTTTTCCTCTCCATTCCAGTCCAGGTGATAATTACAAGATAAGACTATTCAAGCTCATCTTAGTTTCATGTCAGAATTCTCAAACAATCCATGTTTGATTGCTGTATTTGAAGCTGTGATTGCAGTCTTTAAATCACTGCTTTAAATCACCACACAAAGGAACTGAGTTAAGGCTGTTTGTTCCATTTGAACTCAGTTTGGGCAGTGGTAGCTTCATTCCAGACAATGTAGTGTGAAAGGTTACAAATGCTTGTGTGATTTAAAATTATATATATATATATATATATGTGTATATATATATATATATATATATATATATATATATATATATATATATATATATATATATTTATATATATATATATATATATATATATATATATATATATATATATATATATATATAAATTGTATGGTGATTTAACAATAGAGACTTTCAAAAAACTTTATCTGGAAATCTTTATCTATTTAGCTTTATCTGGAAATCTGGATGCAGATTTAGATCCCTAATGAACAGACCAGGGGCTGCAGTGTTGAGAAAACTACCTGAGAACCATGGGGAAGAAGCCATGAGAGGAACCTTACCCTCAAATGAAACCCATGGATAATAGAATTATAAATCATTAGTATACAGATGCACTGTAGAAGTGTAAATGGGAACAGTACACTGCAAAAAAAAAAGTAATTTCAAGAAAGTAAAAAAAGCCTTGTTTCTGGGGAAATTAGTCTTATTTTTTTGCTTAAAAAAAACAAACAATCTTGGCAAGCATGTTTTGCATTATAAAAGTAATCTTATTTTAAGAAAATACATCTAACTTTGTCTTATTAAGATATTCCTGCTAATATTGAGCAAAATTTAACCAGTAACAAGCTACAACAATGTTTTGCATAATATACCAGCAGAGGAACAAAATGTTTTCCTTATTTTTCCTTATATTTTCACTTGCACACTTAAATTTTTCAATGAAGCAGCTGTCTGTAATGGTTATGCTGAAATCCACAATGAACTACATTACCCATCAGCCACAGCATGTCACATGACCATGTCACAAGTCCCAGTGATCACTCACACCTGTTCTGTGTTACCCCTAATAAGCACCCCAATAGAAGTTCTAGTTTTTCGGCACCTAACTGTCAATCTTTTGTTGTTGTGTTCGTGTGTTGTCATGTGTGCTACAGCTACTCTCATAGTCTGCATGTTTTTGAGTTGTGTCCATTGCTACATTTATGGTTTTTCTTTTTATAGTTTTTGTTGTTTGTTTTGCATTTTATTCAATAAAAATATGTGCTTGCATCCATATACTTCTACAATCCCTGACACTATGTTGCAGAGTTTTTCCTTGTTTCAATAAAAATGCTAAAAATAACAATGCTTCTGGTGCCTTAATTTATGACAAAGTCACTTATTTTTATTATGCTTTTTGAAGACATTGTGTCTTATTTTAAGCTTTTTTTTCCCTTTTTGCTAATTATTAATCCTAGATTAAGGGATAAATTCTTAATGTCAGCTCAATCAATAGACCAAAATACTCATTTTAAGTAAGTCAATCTTGAATAACGGAGTTTTCATTACTTGTAATAAGCACAATTTGCTTCTTGTCTAGTTTTAATTCAGTTCAATTCAAATAGCGTTTTTAACAATGGACATTGTTTCAAAGCAGCTTTACAAAAACATATAAACACAAGATACAGATTTTAAGTGTGATTTTAAGATCTAGTAGCATATTTAATGACTAGATATTTATGCTATTTTCAAGAATTCTTACCAAGTCAGTTTTGCTTACCCCATTGGCAGATGTATTTGCTTGATTTTATTACACTTTAACTAGATTTATGTGCGGCTTGTTTCAAGAAAGGCATTTTTTTGCACTGTATAGCAGTATGAACAAATTGTGAATAGGAGTCCTGGGATGAGCGTAAGGTGGTCTTTATGATTATAGCAGTGGTTCTTACCTAGTCATCTATAGTATTCTCTGAAATGTCTAAGTTATGCATGTAACACTGTTCCCTGAGAAGGGAACGAGATGTTGCATTAGCTGAATGCTGTGGGAACCGCCCGCTTGTGTGACTGGTATCTGAAGCTTGTGTAACATCATGCCTATTTATAGGCCTGCTGTGATCAGGTGATGTGACAATTAAGCACGTCACTCCCATGACATATAAACGACACCTGTGAACCGCGCCGTCAGCCTCTATTATCTGAAGCGAAGATGCAAATCACAGGCATGCCCCAGTATGACAAAGCTATGCAATGTCTCATTCCCTTCTCAGGGAACAGGGTTACAGGCATAACCCAGACCTTCACTTTCAAAGGGAACTCCATGTTGCGTTAGCTGAACACTGTGGGAACGAGAATACCCACTGCATTATACTGAGGGTATGGGCTGTTCAAAAAGATCTGAGCCCGAGGGTCACTGCAAGAAACTTGAGCCTGGGCCGGAATGTATATCCAGGCTGTAAAATTGAATGAACATGTGTGGCGTAGACCACCCTGCAAGAATTAACATATCCTGCAAGATTAAATCTTTGGACAAAGCCTTTGAGGAGGCGACCCCATAGTGGAATGAGCCCATATGCGCAGAGGCATAATGAGACTGCGTGCCTCATAAGTGATAGAGATTGCTTCCATTATCCAATTATACATGTGCTGCTTCAACAAAGCATCAACTCTACTGTTGCCACCAAAGCAGACCAGCAGCTTCTCTGACTTATGCCACTGGCCGGAGCGGTGGATATAAGTACAGAGAGCCCTTACTGGACACAGTCGGTGCAATTTCTCTTGTTTCAGCATGAAGAACGGAGGAGGGCAGAAGGCCTACAACACTACTGGCTGGGCAGCAGATGTAGGCACTTTAGGAATATATTCTGGCCTAGGATAGAGGAAGGCCTTGGCTAATGTAGGGGTAAAGTCAAGGCAGGAAGGTGCAACAGAGAGCTTGTAGATCTCCTACTCGCTTGAGAGATGTCAGGGCCAGCAGAAGAGCTACCTTTAGAGTCAGAAGCTTCTCAGAGGCTGACTCTAAGGCCTCAAATGCGGCACCTGACAGACCTTCCAGGACCACAGAAAGGTCCCAGGAAGGTATGCGTGGTCTGTAGATAGGCCTCAGCTGTCAGACACCACACATAAACCTCGAAGTTAGAGGATGTTGCCCCACAGAGGCTCCATCAATAGGGGCATGGCTGGCCGAAATGGCGGACACGTAGACCCTAATTGTAGGAGGAGCCAACCGTGCTGAGAAATGTCCTTGTAAGAAGTCCAGGACTGTAGCTCTTGCACAGTTTACTGGGTTAAGCTGATGTTCCTCACACCACGAGACAAAAAGTTGCCACTTGAGTGTATACAATTTTGTCATGGATGGCGTTCTAGCATTCAACATGTTCTCTACAACCTCAGTTGTGAGACTGGAATCTATGAGCTGGTGTCTCTCAGAGGCCAGACCCACAGTTTCCATAGTTCCAGCTGAGGGTGATAAATCAGCCCTCCAGCTTGAGACAGTAGATCCCTGC